>NW_010413357.1:0-1312 GCF_000710305.1 Buceros rhinoceros silvestris | reverse complement strand
CTTTCAAAGTTAATTTCTCCATGGAAGGTGCTGCTCTTACTCGTCTTCTGTGGGATGGTGGCAAAATTGATACATGGCTTGTGTAGGGTTTGAGCTTGTACAACAAACAGTTGTGGTCAACCTTGAGGTCTCCCTCAAACTCATATGGAACCCACTTGTCTCCTCACTTGTGCAAATCAGACACAAGCCTAAGAGGAAAAACATTACAGATTCTTCCACAGGAAGATCAAGAACCACAAGACTGAATATTCCAAGGTAAGACAAAATAAAATAACCTTGGTCTAACTGGACTCAGCTTGATGTCACTTGACCAATTTTTTTTTCCTGTTTGACAGTTACTTCATGATTATTTTCACACTTTGGTGATCAGAACTTTGTCCTCATATGTTTAGCAGTGAAATAGTTAAGAACATTTATTTCTCTGTGCAGTCAGATTTCAGAGTGGTAAACAGGTCTCGATCTTTCTGCAGCTGTTGTTTTTGACTAGTGGTTAAGAACCTTCCACATTTTAAGGGCGAATGTATTTTAGAGCAGAGTCAGAGTCAGTTACTTTTAGTCACAGTACTCAAATAGGTGTAGCCTTCTAAGCTTATCCACATTGCTCTGCTTATGTGTCCAAAGGAGAGACTATTAATATTAACCCTGAAACAAAATCATCTAAGACCTCCATCCACACATGGGTTAATGGGAGCAGTATGAAGATGGTTCCAGCAAGACTCAGAACTTGAAATATCTCTTGATCTCTATGCTCAAAACCCTGTTAAACCTCTTTGCACAGGTGTCTGTGAAGCAGAGGACTGTATCTTCATGTCTGTGAATGGGGCTTATGTAGGAAATTAATGTTGTCTTGGGATTAAATGTACGCTACTGTCAAACTAAATAAGATGACAGAAAGTCTTGGCTGCGGTCTGTGAGATGAGGTGTGGCCATGCTTGCAGGTTACAAACTTCCCGATGTTATGGTAGTGAAGATAACGTTTGGTATAAACAGCCAAACGTTTGAAATTCTGGCCAACGTCCAAACCTTCTTAGTTTTTTCCATGACTAGTTTTCATATGCGTTTTTGATGGTGTTGATGTTGGGCTTGTAGGTGATGCTGGATTCATTTTTATTTTGTTGAGGCTTGTTTTATTTGCACTTTGGTATGTATTTGTGGTGAACAGTCTGAAGGGATTTTGCATCTTAGCTGGTTTCTTTGGTGGTCCTAAAGGCAGGGCAAAATTAATGAGGTGCTTAAAGAGCCTGTTATTAAAACTTTATTCATAGGTGAGCAGGAGAAGCATAGAAAAAGTATTTCTTTATATGCATATATA
>NW_010413356.1:901-2589 GCF_000710305.1 Buceros rhinoceros silvestris | reverse complement strand
TGTCCAGAGAAGGGTCTGGAGAACATGGAGATGGGTCTGAAGAACTTCTAAGGACCAGCTGAGGGACCTGGGGGTGTTAATCCTGGAGCAAAGGAGGCTCCGGGGAGACCTTCTGGCTCTCAACAGCTCCCTGACAGGAGGGTGGAGTGAGGTGGGGGTCAGTCTCTTCTCCCCAGGAAAAATCGACAGGACAAGAGGAACCGGCCTCCAGTTGTTCTAGAGGAGGTTAACGTTGTCCCTGAGGAGCCATTTCTGTGCTGTTGGGGTTGTCCTGGCCTGTCCCAGGCTACCCAGGGCACTGGTGGAGTCCCCATCCCTGGAGGCATTTCCCAGCCAGGTTTAGGTGGTGCTGGGGGACAGGGGTCAGTGGGGACCTGGTGGTGGTAGGGGATGCTGGGACTGGAGGAGCTTGAAGGGCTTCTCCAACCTTAGTGTTTCTGTGATTGTGTGATACTGGGAGGGCCTGGGACCACCCTGGGGGTAAGTGGGAGTGACTGGGAGTAACTGGAATTATGCTGGGAACAACCAGGACTGCAGTGGGACTCACTGGGATCCTACTGGGAATGCCTGAAATTATACTAGGAGTGACTGGCCTCAGAATGAGAGCAACTGGAACCATACTGGGAGTGATGGGGATCGTAGTGAGAGTGACCCTGGGTGTAACCGAAAATGACTGGGCACAGATTGGGATCAACTAGGCTCATATTAGAAGCAAGTGGGATCATACTGAGAGCAACTGGGACCATGCTGGGACAGACTGGGGTCATAGTGGGAGTGACTGGTATCACCCTGGGAGGCACTGGAAGTAATTGGGTTCATGCTGGGAGCGACTGGGCTCATACTGGGAGAGACTGGGACTGCCATCAGGGAAACTGGGAGTGACTGGGGTCATACTGGGAGTGATTGAAATTATACTTGAAACAACTGGGACCTCTGAGTGGGGAACCAGGAGAGACAGAGATCATGCTGCGATTGACTGGGACTGGGACTACTGTGGGGGCAACTGGGTTCATACTGGGAGCGACTGGGAACATACTGGGAGCAATCAGGATCATACTAGGAGAAGCACTCTGGAAGTGACTGGGATCATATTGGTAGTGACTGGGACCACGCTGGCACTGACTGGCATCACAGTGAGAGTGACTGGGACCAACCTGAATGGAACTGGGAGCAATGGGGTTCCTACTGGGAGCACTTGGTCTCATACCTGGAGTGACTGGGACCATACTGAGAGCAACCAGGACCACACTGGGAGTGACTGGATCCACCATGGGGGCAACTGGGGTCATACTTGGCTGTGAGTGCAATTCTACTGGGAGAGACTGGGATTATACTGAGAGTGACTGGGACCACCATGGGGGAAACTGGGAGTGCCTGATATCATACTGGGAGGAACTGGAATTATCCTGGAAGCAACTGAGACCACCATGGGGGTGTACTGGAAGCAACTGGGATCATGTTGGGAGAAGTGTGGAGAAGAGCAGTGGAGAAGGGGGCATTCCCTAACTGGAGGTCACTGGGACATACTGGGGCTCTGTGGGGCAGCACTGGGGACTCTCCTGGGCCCCATGCACTTTCACACAAGATGCTCAGGGGCTGCAGCACTTGTGTGTGAGGAGAAACCAAGGCAAAGGATCTTGTTGAGCCTGGAGAAGGGACCACCTTGGGAACCTCCCAGCAGCCTGCCC
>NW_010413356.1:0-636 GCF_000710305.1 Buceros rhinoceros silvestris | reverse complement strand
GGCGTGTCCCCGTGGTGCTTGGCCAGAGGCAGGGAGACAATAGTCAAACATTGACGTACTGACGGGTCAGGGCAGAGATGAGGAAAATCTTTTCCTCCCTGAGGGCACTGGAACATCGGAGCAGTTTTCCTGGGGACATTGTGTCACCTCTGTCCTTGGCTGCTCTCAGCCCCCCGCGGGTCAAGCCCTGAGCACCGTGATCTGACTCCAGAGCTGGTCCTGCTGGGAGCAGGACGCTGGAGCAGAGACCTCCCAGCGTCCCATTTAGGAGCCGGGAGCCCTGAAGGATGCTCTGGTTCCTCCTCCTCTGGGTGTGCCCAGGAGGGCGGCAGGGAAGGCTCCCAGGTTCCCTGTGCCCGTGGCAGTCGGTCAGATGGGAGCAGAGTCCGAGCAGCTCCCGCTTTCTTGTGCTGCTCCAGGCAGTGCTGCTCCGGGCGGGGCTGCTGGACAGGGCTCCCCTTTCACTCCCAGTATAATCCCAGTTGCCCCCAGGGTGGTCACAGTTGCTCCCATTATGATCCCATTCACTTCCAGTTGTCCCCTGAGTGGTCCTGGTCACTCCCAGTATGATCATAGTCAGTCCCAGTGTGGTTCTGGATGTTCCCAGCTCAATCCCAGTGGCTCCCAATTCCCCCC
>NW_010413355.1:11422-25524 GCF_000710305.1 Buceros rhinoceros silvestris | reverse complement strand
GGTAAATCGGTCCCTCGACCCTTAACAATGATGATGACCTATATAGTCCAAATTGAAGGAAGCTGCACTGTGAAACCTTTTCTGAACACATAAAGCCCAGTCTGTACAAGTATATGTTATTTTCATATAGTATAGTTGTATCCACACGACTTTACTTTTGCTCAGGTGGGCAAAGGCTGTGTAACTTGCATACAAACAAAGCCTTCCAACAGAGGTGAGAAAGCACACTAAATGCATAATGTAATATGCTGTCTCACTGTACTTCTGAATAATGTTCATTATATGTTAAAGACATGTAACAGAATAATAACTAACATCCTTCCCCTGAGAAACCAAATGAGAAAGCAAGCATATCTTACACCTACACTTCAAGATATCTTTAAGAGAAAAGGACTGCTATTGAGTTCAAGCAAGATCCACAGATAAGAAAGCCAGGACAAATTTAGTGAAAGTTCACTTGCATCAAAGTGAAAGTAGAAAATAGAAAGAAAATGGGAAGATATTAAGCAAGCAGAAAACCCAGGAAAAGATTAAGAGCATAGAATTGATACAAAAAACCAAAGACAGTACACTAAAATCTTCAGTCCTAGGACTTAGAAAATTCAGGTCTAGCTTCTGGGGAAAAAAAAACCAACCAAAATCCCTAAAAACCCCAAAACCTTACTGGTGTTATAGATAAACAAAGATGACGAAATCTATTAAAGTATTTCTGCTTGAAATCCTGAAAAGAAACATACCTATAATTGTTGAACAATACTAAAGGATTTTGATTAGCTAGATAACAATTCTAATTTTTTTTTTTTATACAAAAATATACCTAGCCTTATGGAAAAGCAGGCCACAGAAATTAACTTTAGCAGCCTGAGTCTTCCACTCTTCCACAAATCAATCTTGGAGAAAAGAAAAGAAAAAAAAACCCAACAAACCAAGCAAAATAACAGTCCAGGACTCAAACATTAATAAGGAAATAATAAACTATCAGTAATACCAGTCAATATTTAAAGAACAAACTTAATTTTATTGTCAGAGCAGTTCCTACGTTTGGTTATAAAATTTGACATGGAAGTGCTTTTCCCTGGCTTTGTTCTTTTCTAGGGAAATCTTAAGAGGATTGATAATAATTGTTCCCCTTCCATGAAATTTTTGTGGCAGTGAGTAATTCTTAGCGCCACACTGATATCCCTGTTACTCAATACTTATGCAAGAAGCTTCCAGGCACTTTAAAATGATGCTAAACAGTTTGAAGGAATCGCATACTAGTAGCTAGAACTGAACAAGTGAAGAACTTAATAAACAAGAAATGACGGATATGTTTCTGTCAGCATTTCATCTGAGATACATACTAAACCATCATTCCTAGACTTTCATCAAGAAAACAGATACAGTACCATATAAATTGTAATGTGTTGACAATCCTACTAAGAGAATTATCGGATAAGGTAGAATCCTGCAATGGTAAAAATGTCACTTCACAGGAAAAACCCCGTTCCCTACTTTCCTGCTGTGGTTCTGGGACCTTGTATTTCCTGAGAAAACCGTGACCCCTTATTGGTCTCAAGCCCAGCACACTTGTAATAGGTTTCTAGAAAGCAAAAGCAATTTTTTAAAAGAGATGTTAGTTTAAGTTGCCTTTACCTGGCTGATCCCGCCCTGCACTACACTCTCGGCGCTTTGTCTGTCCAATTCCTTCTATGGACCTGTGATGAACTGGATGGGATTATTAAAAAATATAATCTTCTTTCTGTGGTTGAGGCCTTCTCAGCAGGTGGTGTACAGTGTCCCATTTCAAGTCCACAGTTACACCAGGTCAACAGAGGTACCAGTGAAGCAGCATGAAGCTGAGGTCTGTGGAGTTAAGGCAAGTGGAGAAGTAAAAAAAAGAGGAGGAAGCACAAACAGAACTGCCATCGTTCTGAAAGCCACAATACCTGTGGCTCTCCCCAGTCTGCAGAAACATGCAGACATGACCTACCTCATCAAAAGAGCTTGACTTGAACATTCTTGTGTGCCTGAAGCGTGATTGAAATTTAAGCGTGGATGATATTTAGCTCACTATTTCTGTGAAGTGACCCTGCAGAGTAAAACATAATGCTAAGCCCAGACTAGGCAAATAGTGTGATGTAATGCCACCTGGTCAACTATCTTGCTCAAACAACCAAACACAAGTGATATGTATAGGACGAAGTAATGCCAATGAACTTTGTAGGTTGGAGGAGTTAATAATTTAACAGTGAGGGTAAATAAGCAGCAGAACAAACAAGCACTGAATCCTCTCTGAGTCAAAAACGTGCATTTCAGGATGTCATGATTTTTGTTCCTTCCCAGAAGCAAACACTAATCTATCCAGTTGTGACTGTGGCAGTTACATAACTGCATAAAATAACAATGATCAGGGAAATCAAAGGTTTCTAGATATTCCAAAGGCTGGTTTGAATAACATTATCCATATCCATAATCAAAATTATAAGCCAACATACTAGAAAATTGTTTTCAGTATTAATAGTTTGGGGAACAGTTAATCAAAGCCTGTAATTCTCTTTCTGTAAAAACTGTATATGTAGACTGTTCTGGGGCAGGTGTTTTATATCAAGAATAAATCCTGCTAAATTTTATTACCTATTGATCTGAACGTATAGTATACCTTATTTATTTCAAGGAGTAAAACTGTCTGCAACTGACAAAGAGAAAAAATTCAAATAGTTAAAAAATAATAAAATTGGGACCAAAGAGGTAAATCCAGTAACAACAGTAATAAGCTGCAAGTTGTAGAAACAAGTATTCTAGATTGGAAGATTTGGATGCAAGAATCTACTGTGATGATATATGTTTTATATAATATCATACATGATCAGTACTGTATCACAAAATGAAATGGAAGCAGCTGAAAGCTATGACATACTGCAAAAATACTTTGAAGAAACTGATAGAGATAGCTAATATAAATCTTCTAGTAAATGTATCCCTCCTAGCATAGGTAATACCTTTGTGAATTTCATAACGCAGCAAATTAAAGCACGATGATAGTCCATGAGGTATTTGAATTACTATATGCAGTAATCATCCTTCTATGTTAAAGTATAACTACGATAACACACATTTATTAACTAGAAGCATTAAAATTCTGTTAAATCACTTCCAAAAGCATTTGGAAAAAAATAATCAAGAACTGAACTGGCTTTAAAGTAACTGTTTTTGGTCTGTGATTGTTAATAACATACCTCAATATCCCCTAAAATGTCTACTTACTCTGTACTTAAATTCAGCAATACTAGATTAAAGGAACTATGTATGTCTGTGTTTTTAAATTGTCATTGGAATGAAGAATCAGGATGGAAATGCCAAACTATGTTTTAATGAATACACTCTAAATGTATCTTCTCACAAAACCTGCTGTTTAACTTTTGATATACCCAAAATATTTAGATGATCAAAGATATAAGATCTTACTCTTGTCAGAACAGCATAACATTACTACAGTCCTTAGAAAAACAGTTCTTCAAGCAGTAGTTTAAAAAAGACTATATCCTTGAATGGTTTTGAATTCTTCAAAACCACTGTACTTCAAAATGAACTTTAGGTTTCATATTTTTTTTTCCAAATTGTTTTTAATGAGGATTAATTAATGGTAGACTTTCCTACCATGAACAGTGTCTCTGATAGGTGCAATTCCTCTCTCCAAGCACCATTTCTATTCAAAATCCTCCAAGGAGCAGCAGGCTGCAATTTCTGCATCTGTGCTGTAATTCTACTGTAATTCTTTCACACAAGCCTAATCAATTACCCTGTCCTCCTGATGCTAGCCAACTGTCCCTTTAATACAGCAATAGATTTCAATATGAATTGAATGAATAGAATTGTGGTGCTAGGGAGACAGTCAGCTGCTACAGAGACAGGACTGATTTACATTAAAGCATCTGTGAAAGAGTTATAGAAGAATTACAGCAGTCACTGAAATTGCACTCTCCACACCTCATGAGGGGGGAAAGGAAACTACAAGAGATACCATTAATCATAAAATCATAGAATGCTTTGGGTTGGAAGGGACCTTCAAAGGTCATCTAGTCCAACCCCCCTGCAGTGATCAGGGACACCATCAAATAGAGCAGGCTGCTCAGAGCCCCATCCAACCTGATCTTAAATGTTTCCTTGGATGGGTAATCTACCTCCTCTGTGGGCAACCCGGTCCAGTGTTTCACCACTTTCATTGCAAAAAAATTTCTTCCTTATATCTAGTCTAAATCTCCCCTCTTTTAGTTTAAAACTCTCACCCCTTGGCCTGTTGCAACAGGCCTTGCTAAAAAAACTGTCCCAGTCTTTGTTACAAGCCCTCTTCAAGGACTGGAAGGTTGCAATAAGGTCTCCTTGAAGTCTTCTCCAATCTGAACAACTCCAACTCCCTCAGCCTGTCCTCATATAAGAGGTGGTACATCCCTCTTGACCATATTTGTAGCCATTTGTAGTGTCTTCTTGACGCTCTCCAACAGGTTCGTGTCCTCATGCTGAGGAATAAATCTGCCTTCTGACTAAAGCTGCCTCAATTTTTTTTTTTTCTTTTTTTCCCTCAACTTCAGTTTGTGAGCAGTTTTTATTAACTATGTGAAAATTGGTTGAGACTTCAATTCTACAGTGGTTACAATTCTAGGACAGTTTTAATTCAAAGTCAGATGGCATTTTTTTTTAAACCAGGATGTAGCTTTCCCAGTTCATTCTTCATCTTTCTCGCTATTGATACAGTTGGAAGAATATGGGACTAACGCATAATGAATTTTTACCTTTTTTTAGTATCAGAACAGGAATATATGTAGTACTGTTGGAAGATAATTTTCAATAAGCACAGTTCTATTTTTCAGTTGTAAAAATCTACGTCATTGCGGGTTGTGGTTCTACTACATCAATTTCAAATTATCTGATTATATTTTGCTTTTATCAGAAGATAAAGTGAATATGTTGAATTTAACTGTATACTAGTTCCTTCTCGGCAGCTAGTCCTGCTTCAGATTTTGCAACCTTCATAATAAAGTTAATTTTAATGAAGACATACTTCAATCTTTCATTCTCAATGTACATAGATTACTTAGAGTCACCGATATGAGAGTTTTATTAAGATGACAGAGAGAGGTTGTGGTGTTTTGGAATTTCAGATGGTTTCAATAGTGGGAGAGGAGACTGCTGCCTTTTGTTTGGCACTGTTTTGGCAGCAGGATATGAGGCTGCTTGTATGGCCCCTCTGAGAAATGCTATAAAAGAAGCTCCCGCAGCTCCAATTTGGCTCCACCTCTGGCCAAGGCTGCGCCAATCAGCACCTCTGCGAACAAAGCTGTTTAAGAGGGGAAGCCCCTTTGGGAGCAACTTTTGGCGTAGGAGCGTTCTTTTATTTTGGAGGGGGTAGAGCAGAAGTAGAAGCAACTATGTTGTCACCCAGGGTAGTGAGGAGATGGCTGGGGAGACATGCTGGTACAGTCATTTCTCTTTGGCCTGTGGTAAGTTGGCAGGCTGAGTGTCTGCAATCCTCAGAGAGCCCTGGTGGAGAAACGGCCATGCTGCAGAGAGCCAGAGAGAGACCTGTGCTGCAGAGACCCAGAGACCCACGTTGCAGAGAGCTGAGGATCCTGAAAAGGCTGTGACTCTGAGGAGGGTTGATGCTGGACCAGTTCAGTGCTGGCAGAACCGATCCCGGTGGCGGACCTTCCCGCTAACCAGACACGTTCCTGGAAACTGTCTCCTGTGAGAGGGATGCCATGAGACTGCAAGGCAGAACTGTGAGGATTGTTTCCCACAAAGAAGAACAAGTGAGAGGAACAGTACGGAGAGAGCTGGGACTGACTGCACCCCCGTCCTGTGTTGCCCCCCTGCACTGAGTGCTGGGGGAGGTGGCAAAGCTAGGCCTGGGAAGAAGGGAGGTGTGGGAGGAAGATGTGTTCAAGATCTTGTTGTTTCTCTCACTGTTCTATTCGGGTACTCGGTGATCTTGTTATGGTTTTGTTCTTTGAATTAAATTGGTTTTGTTTCCCCTAATCAAGTCTGTCTTTTACCCCTGACTGTAAGTGGTGAGTGAGCCCTACCTTGTCTCTTGTCTTGACCCTTAAGTAGTATGTTGTATTTTCTTCTCCTGGAAAAATAGAGAGACTGAGTAGTGCTCATTTGCCAGCCAAGTCTAAACCACAACAGAGATGTGTTTTCTTATCTTTATACTGAAATTCTCAAAGCTGTGACAAAAGATGAAGTTGTTATTGGGATGGCAATAAGATGCTGCTGGCAATAGATGGTGGTATTCAGACAGTGCCTATGGGGGTTTTGAATTTCCTTTTCTTTTTGTGCTTTCTTGTTGCTTTTGTGACTTAATTGTTGCCTTTGTCTTGCTTTTCTGCCCGCCTCCATTAAAAGACACTTACTGTGTTTCATCATCACTGAAAAAGTTAGCACATATAAAACACTTTCTATAAATACTGTTTTCCTCATGACTGCTTTTTTAAGGTCTTTGTAGACTCAGATGGACACTGTGACATAAGTTCCACCAGATTCACCTCTGCAGCTGTAAGTTCTAGAAACAGTTTTTAATTAAATCAGTAGATTTTGAAAAAGAAGTTGAAACCTTTTATTCCACTAAAAAGGCTGATGATGATATGTTGTCGAAGTCAAAATGTCTGGGGAGACCGTTTAAGTTTATTTTTACTTTTTATCTTTTTTGTAATTATTTGTACTAATAGTTCCTAACAAAGAAGTTCTTTTGGACTAATAGAATTTTTAAATGATCTTACAATTAATCCACTTAACAGTTTTGCAGTATTCCAAAACAAAATAGGTACACAAAGTGCTTTTCTGAAGTCAGTTAGCATAGAAAGGAAGAATAATAATAAAATCCTTCATGAGATCATACTTTATTGATCTAATCAGCTTAAAACTGTATAGATTTTTATGTGGCTACATTTCTATTTTATCTAACTGAAACAAATCTCTAAAAAATGTATGAATTATTAATGCTTAATTTTAACATTGTTTGGGGTTTTTTCTTATAGTGATCTCAGAGAAACAAATCATTCACTTGAGGCACACAAATTACATAAATCAAGAGATAAAATAATCTATATGAATAATGCAGCTCAAATATTTCCTTACAGTGCTTAAAGTCAGTTCTATGCTCTTCCAAGTACTAAGTGCAAAAGGAAGTGGACCAGAAAGAGAACTGTTAATCATCTTGCTTGTAGAGGAAATGGTTAGAGTGAGAAGATTACTCTCTCCTTGTTCCTGTGTCCCCAAAGAAGAGGAATAAGGAAGATCACAAATTTGCTCCTCTTTGCAACAGAAGACAAGGATTATGAAGAACAGTTTCTTGAACACCAAAGATGGTGAATGGCAGCCTTTTCCATTGTTCATTTATTTAGGGTTTTTTCATCCACTCCAAAGGAAAACATTTAATGCTGCGGGAGGTGGATTTATACCTTTTATCTGCCTTCTCAGTTGTCAGGAAGGTGATAACTGCATTCTGTCCTTGACGCAGAACAGGCCAGGCATTGGCTGATGTTCCCAGCTGTCATATGCTCCTGCTAAAGAAAAAGAAACCAAGCTGAGAAGGAGATGGCAACTACTTGCTTAGGGAAACCCCTGGGTGTAGGAATAAGCAGTCATGCAGTCAAGGCAGTCATCTTTGCTTTCTCTGTAAAGCACATGAAGTTCTTCAAACTGAACGTATGCATAGTCTGCAACAATAATCTTGTAATGCTGGTTCTGTAGTCCTCCCTCTCTGGGTCTCTTTTCCTTGGATATCCTTTGCCAGACTGCGACTCTACAAGCAAGATAAAGACAACTTAAACTACAGAACAATTGTTTATCAGCTAATGGTCAAAGAACAAATACCCTTTAGACCAAGCATCAATTTGCTCACAAAGCCCAATGAGATAAACAACGAATCTCCGTGACCAGGTAATCACCTGCCAGGTGGGGAAAGGTTAACCTCCATTGCTGCTAGGAATATATTGATCACCATCATCCTGGTTTTTGAGGGGCTTTTTAATGTTTTGTAGTCTTTCAGGTAAGTCTTTTCCTTCTTGAGTCCTTGAGCTGTTAATGACTGCTGTCTCAACAATTACACAATTTTCTTTTATACTTTTTTTACCTTACATAGTTTTAGCTTGTCCACTTTATCATGCTTCACATGATAAACATGTTTTTGTTTTGGTTTGGGGTTGTTTTGGTTTGGGTTGGGTTGGTTTTTTTTCAGTAAAACTGAGCCAAAACCATGTAACTGTGCTACAGGACAAATCCTCTATTTAAGGGACCCATCTCAAGACAGAAGGGATGCAAGCATCTCTGTTTACCAATCCCTTTCTAGGGTGGAAGGGTAATGGAAATAAACAAACAGTACCAGACCTCTGTAAAGTGAACAGAAAAACTATTAAGTACAGAGTACAGAAAATTCACGTTTTCTGCATTTGAACCTCCTAGTACATATTTTGTACTACTTGCTCTTCTGGAAAGGAGGGCTGCTGTTCAACAGGGCCTTTACAGCCCGGAGAAATGGGCTGACAGGAACCTCATGAACTTCAGCAAACCTAAGCGTAAAATCCTGCACCTGGGCAGGAGTAATCTGGTACAGCATAAAAAGTAGCTTTGCTGAAAAGGCCTTAGGGGTCCTTGTAACGACAATTTTAACATGAATCAGAAGTGTTATCTTGTAGTGAAGAAGACCAACAACATCCTGGGATGGATTAACAAGAGTGTTGACAGCTGATCGTCCCCCCTTTTTCAACACTTTTAGTGGAGACAAATCTAGAGTACTGTGTCCGGTACTGAGCTCTCCAGCAAAAGGAATACCATACTAGAGTAAGGCCACCAAGATGAGGTGTGCATGACAGAAGAGGATAGACTGAGAGAAATGGCTTTTTTCACTCTTAAAACCAGAAGGCGTGTCAGGGATTGATCAGCAATCTCTTTTCCTAGTTGGAGAATATGAAGATGCAGCCAAATATCTTTATGATTCATAGTGATAGAACGATAGAAAACAAATGCAATTGTATTCATGGGAAGTTTGGAATACATTGGAATTGTTTTTCTTTCTTATGAAACTGGTCAGTTACAGGAGCAGGTTGCCCCTCTTCCTTGGATGTTGTAGATATTCATTCAAAACTCATCCGGATACAGTATTTAGCAACGTACTTTCATTGAACCTTTATGAGCAGAAGGTTGAACTACGTGACTTCCAGAGGTCCCATTCAGTCTAAAATGTTTTATGATTCTATGACACTTTCCAGAACGGAATGCACTCAAGTATCTGTCGAAAAGAGACAAAGTGACGTGCATTGGTATACAGAAAGGTCAGTGAGAGAAGTCCTATAAAAATTTTGGAGACAAACAGGGCAAGAAGAGGAGCTAAGGGAAGTAGAGGGGTCAGTAAGATAAGAGGCATAAGGGAGACAAAAAGACATTAAAAGTTACTAACCTAAATATCCCTATTTTCATTTCCATGTCATCAAATATTTTTTCCATGTTATTTTAACAAACCGCTTCTGAACGTAAAATATGGATGGTAGACGTAATTTCCCAATCAATTCCCATAATTTTTGGAAACTTCTAGATGTATTTGTCATTCCTTATTTTATTCTACCTCTCTCAAGTTCTGATGAATGCTTCCTTCTTCAACCCTGAATGGATCTTACATAGGAAGACCTCAGTTGAGAGAAACAGAATTCATCTAAACAGGTCTGGCAAGCTCTTGAAGCCTGGAAGGCTGTCTTTTTGGAAAATCTGAACAAGTTCAATATTGTCATCCATATTCTGCCCCTAAAGAAAGCTGTTGATGAGCAGTTTGTTTTCAGTCACGCCAAAATCATTCTCAGCTCCAGAAGTTGCTAAGTGCTGATCCTGATGATGACAGTAATATCAAAGGAATAGATCTCATTGTGACTTAGGCTAGCAAGAAATATTAGCCTTGTTTCTTATGAAACTGGGTATTGAAGAAATACGACCTCTTGCTATTGCAGCTTTGGAAAATGTTCAAAGGCAGTATCAATGTTTCTTTCAAACACGCTACCAGAAATCTTACGTTTCCTGGATCAGTATAATTACTGTCTTTCTTTTTGATTTTACTTTTATTGTTTCAACTAATTCTCAGCCTATAATATGGCTGTTTGTTTTTTTTCTTTATATGTTAATACTGTATCAAGTAAATAGCAGCTTTTCTGGTATAAGTCATAAAATAAAGAAATATTATATAGAAAGAAAGTGTTCTTAAAATGCTTTCATCACTGTCATGTATTATTCCCATTCAATGTGAATGGTGTCACCCGATTAAGGGACTTTTATTCCCAGATCAGTAATATGAAGGTGAGTATACATGACTGAAGTAAATGATCTGCATTTTATTGGTCTAGTCATCCTTCTAACACTATAATTCTTCTGCCTTACTTGTGAAACTGTCTGGTTTATTGCATGGTAGAGAAGAACAGCACGACATTAACAGCTGATGATGATCATTTCCATGTATGTATGAAGTAAGAGTCTATCAGAGGTAAAGTGGATCATGTACTTACCCTATGACTGTAACCCACACAACATAGAAGCTAGCTGGTGCTAGACAGCCCAATATTAACTGCCCAAGAAATATTCTTTAGTATTAACTTTTATAAATTTTAATATAAGTCTACAAACAATGTAGAACATCATTAGAGATAATCAGACTAGTGCTGAGTAAATCAGTCTTGGATTTAAAAGCAGAGTATTTGTATTTGTACAATCCTTCATCTAACTACGCTGGCCGAGAATCAAGTCTCAATAGCCCAGGCACTGCATTGCATCAACAAATCTGTATTAGCTGCGGGAATCTGAGCTGTTATTGCTATTCACTATTGTGCTACAGTATGTGAATATATGAGCTCTGGCTGTTTGCTTTATGTTGTATTGAAAATACAGATTTTGTGGATTCCGATAGAGAACAGAGAATCATCAGACTCTAGGAAAAGAGCAGATCATAAAAAATAATTAGTTCAAAGCATACTTCAGAGAAAAACAGTTGCCATTATTATTTTGAGGGAGCATGTATTCATGAAGTTAGTACAGAGAAGAACACCTTACCTGTCACAGAACATACTCTAAGCAAACAACAAAAAGATAAAGGTGAAGTCCCTGAAGGTCTAAGATGACATGATGGAAGAGGTATTTATTAGAGAAACAAGGGAGATAAGGGGCAATAAACTAAATATTGAACTTTTGAAATGGGGTATAGGAAGAAATTGGAAGAAAATCATGTAGAAATCTAGCTCGAAAATACAGAATGTTGTGGAGTTGAAGGCAAAGTACTTTTATGAATAAGAACCCAAACCCAGGTGAAAATACCAAAGAGGTATGATATTCTCCGGGTTTTTTTTTTAATGATACATTTCTGTTTCTAGGTCTTACCAGTGTTTTTCTCTCCTGTTGCTATTTTTCGTGTTCTAATCCTATTTTCACCTTCAAAATAGTTTGATTTGTTTTTAAAACAAGCAGTAAAGGATATATATTCTTTTTTTCCTCCATGACTATAAATCTCTAAAGAGATACTGGCCTGAAGCCCAGAAGTAACACTAGCTCTAGACTAATAAATAAGTATTAATCAGATTGTTTGTATGACTGTAGTAGTGTTAATTTCCTTTTAATATCTTTGGGTCCAGAGAATTGAATTCACATTAGATTCTTTCAGCATTCAGGTTTTCACAGTTTCATCTGCTGAATTCAAAATACAAGTATGTAAAGGAGAACTTCCCGCATATGTAAAATTTGAGGTTTCAGTGGATTATCATTTTATCAAAATTTGCACTTCTGGATTCCAAGTGACAGAATCTTGTTTTGCAAAGTATAATTTTGGAAGAAAATCTAGAATTACAGAAAAAAATGTTTGTTTTAGAGATGCTTATTCAAAGAATGGTTGCTTGTAATCATAATTCTTCTGTGTTTGTTATGACATTAACAATCTTGAGTTCCATTAATGCTGAAAACTTTGGACTTTGTATATTCTCATAACATTTTCCCTGTTTCTGTTTGTATACTTGCATACTTTTAAAATACGTATTGAAATTTTTTGCCTTCCAAATATGTATAATGTGTTCCCTTCTACAAAAAAAAAAAAAGAAAAATATTAACTAGACAACAAAAGGATCTATGAAATCATTGAAGAGGTTATATCCTAAAATAAATCAGAATGTTTTAAGAATAAAGTAATGACTCCATTTCATTATTTCTTGCAATGAGAACAGCAATCTGAACATTGGGAAGTTCGGAATGTAATGCATTATGGACTTCCATATCGAGAGCAGAAAAGCAATTCTAATAAATAGGCAGATCATATAAAAATGATTTGTATCAATATCTATCAGTCTGAACTCTGACAGTACTGCACCTACTGTTTCCCCCAAAGTAGGCAATAATGAAAAAGTGTCTCTTCCATTTATGTATTAATTTCAGGACTGATTGCACCTAACCACATTGAATCTGTCCAAGTCCTTTTCAAGCAGGGCAACTAATGGTCACAATTCCTGTTGTGTAGATCAGTGCTTCAACATCCGGTTGGAAATTGTCAACTCTGCATACTACAAATCTATGATCTGTCAATATTACAAATGGATAAGTAGGCAGGTGCCATTTCAGAACTCCTCTCATCCTGCTTTAAGCTGTGCTGAGCCATTTTGTCAAATAAAGCTTGAAAATGTGTTTGCCTGAGCTAAAAAAAACCTGTATGCCTATGTTTTCTTTGTAATACATAGTTTCATATTCATCCATTACTGGTTTTGTACCCTGCCTCATTTAAGTTCAAAGTTCTATTCATGATCTACCACGCATCTTGCTGTGTAGACACTTTCCTTTGAAAAATTCCTATTCAGTCCAACATTGTACTTTTCAGCATGGTACAACTTTAAAGTATAATGTCCCAAACTAAAACACTGGGAAAATGTCAGAGATATTTTCTGTGTTAACTTTTCAGTTAAGCAGCTTATATATAGGGAGTGTATCATGGATCTTATTCAGATCAAACTTAGTAGTTTTTGTATTTATTTCTCTCCCCTCCTTCATTAATGACTCCTAACTTCAAAAAAGAACAAAAAGTTTAGAGTGGGAAAAAAAAAGACTAAAAAATCATACGTTAGGAATAAAGGTGGGAGAAGTGACATTTATAGCTTAAATGGGAATTTTATTGTTATACAGTACGTAAATGCTACAATGAAGTAAACGATGATTGATAAATTCCATAGCGTTAATTATGTCAGATAGGGACAATGCAGACCATCTAGAAAAAGTCGATGATGATTTGGTTACTAGAGTAAAAATATACTTGACAACAGAATGCTAGCTTTTCTGAAGAAATACTTATTTAAAAAGTTAGAGGAGAATGAATGCTGTCAAACTAGGCAAGAAGAGTACTTACAAGCTAGAAATGCCAAAGAGATAATCATGCTGACATCAAAATATCTGCATAGGATAACATCTATTGTTAAAAAGTGAAGAGTTTTAAAGTGTGAAGAGTTTTGTTTGTAAAGAATATTTTGACAGATATGTCATACAGGTTTCACCTCTCCTTCAAATTTCCATTTGATTAACCCAAAAGAACAAATACAATAGAAATATTTTTGGTAATATAGTATATATACGCATATGTGCATAAATATTTTAAGATGTACTTGGTTAGGGAGTATGTGGTCTGGCCTTTTGAGTCTTTTCTGGTTTGTTTAATTTGTTAATCTCCTACCTCTGGTTTTAAGATATCCTCCATAGGAAACTTCCATTGGATTTCTATTTCCATAAGATGTGGGATATTCTGTAGCTACTTAAAAGATGTTGATCTAAGCATTTCATAATCTCCTACTAGATGTGTCCTTCTACTACAAAACCATTTGTCCTGGTTTGAGCTAAAGCTTCCTTGTTTTGGGAAATGGACAAATAGGAATTATTCCATGTAGTACAATAATTCCGCATTTAATTGGTTAAGAGAGTCAGGTGAACGTAATGTTATGTCGGGAGCCTTTAAAAGCAGCAGGCCGTGGGAGTGGCTCTGTCTTGGGCTTCCGGACTCGCTACACGAAGGTGACCTGCCGCTGACCTGCTGGCAGACGTCCCGGCCTGACCAGGCCCGACCAGGG
>NW_010413355.1:8315-11199 GCF_000710305.1 Buceros rhinoceros silvestris | reverse complement strand
CCCTGTTTTTTCATGCCGAGAGCTTCCCTGCTATTAAATCGGCTGCGAGTGGGGGTTTCTTCCCCCCCCTTCTCCGTCTTGCCGCGACAAGAATTCTGCTCCCTGCCCGAAAGCAGCTGCAAAAGCCTTCACTCCCACCTTGCCGCTGAATGCCTGCCCAGAGCACTGACCTTGAATAGGACTGTACAGAACTCTGGTTATCTAAGTCCTCTCTTCTTCATTTTTTTTCCTTTTTCTCGGTTTGTGCCTATATATATAATAGTGTATAGTTGTGTGGTTTTATTGTTTATTAAAAGTTTGTTTCAGTTTTCCAAACACAGACCAAGGTGTGAATTTTCTTTTTTTTTTCCCCTTAAACCCCTTCTGTCTCTAGCAAGACAAAGGGGATTCGTTAAGGAATTCGAGGAGTTGTTGCCTCGGTCCCTCGACGCTTAACACCATGGCAATTCTGTCCCTCATCGCCAAACCCCACAGATTGGTGGAGACCTAGTATCCCAGAATATGTACCAACAAACGACAAACATATTTTGAGCAGTATAGGGAAATCATTAAAAGAGTGATCATTATGACTGCATTAACAACATGGTCTTGTACTTTCCCCTCCAACAAAATGGAATCTCTCTCAAATCCCAGATAAAAACCTATAGTGCAGCTGAACATGTCTTTCAGAGTTTTACGAATGTTTTTGGGACGGAATAATAAATGAATCAAGCCAATCTTTGAGGCATTTTTGAACAGCTCATACAGTAGTCAATACCTAAATCAAGTTGATTTTATCTCAATTTGTAACAATGAATATGTTGCAAGATAATAGTAGAAATAAAAATTTGTCAAAGGTTAGGACTGAGCTGGCCACTAGGCAAATGACAGATGCTGTCTATTAACCCCTTCTCCCTCCACAAAGGGGAAGAGAAAGGGAATAAGGAAGAGAAACTTATGGATTGAAAAATTGGGAGTCTCCTGTCCTGTCCCTACTTTCCACAGGTGCAGCCTCTAACTTACTGCACCCCCACCGTGGCACACAGGATTGAGCAGTGACCTTGGTCTGCACAGGAGCAAGTCTAAGCAAGAGCCTTTCTGCACACCAGTCCCTGGTGGTAACTGTAAACATCAAATGTCATCATTTCTAGAAGCAGACACTGTCTGCAAAAATATGCCATTAACTTCAGAAAGTGCTGTTACTGAGAAGAGACTGAGCTGCAAAGTAAAATCAGAGAATGTATTCTGTTCTAACTCAAACCAGGACAAAAAATACAGACTGAATACAAACTCTTTAAAAACAGAATAACCAATATGAAAATATCAAGATGTCACTAGAAAATTATTTGATCTTAAAGTATATTTGCAGAATGTTTCTGTAATTAGGTTTAGCAGTTGTAGACATTTTTTAAAATAATGGACACTTAATCACAGGAAAAAGTAACAAAACAAATTTTGAAAAAAAAAGCTGGGATTTTGTAAATAAAAATATAGTAAATTGCTTATGGTTCCTTGTTTTCTTGAACACTCAAATGTCAAAACCTGAATCAAAGTGAAAAATTCACCTTTCCTTTGAAAGTAATTAAACATAAACATAAAATATGCTCTATAACTGTCACATAAGCAACAGTGGAAACAAGACTTCCAATAACAGAAAAAAAGACATAAGATTTTCTATTGTTAGAATCATGTCAAACATTCCTCTAATGTAGAAGAGTCAACACCAGTAGCAAACTTCTTCCACTCACTTGGAGTACAGTCCAAAAACTTAACTGCAGTAACTCTTGGAAGGCCTCTAGAAATTTTTCTATGTCATATGGTCCCCAGTGACTTTATTTCTGTATGGGAATGAAGTATCCAGCCAGTTGATTCATTGTCACACAGAAGTCTACGACTCCACATTCTAGTGCTAAATAAAGAAGATGAGATAAAATTTATACGCACACAGTGAGAAGCTGAGCTTGAGAAAAAAAGAACAAAGGTTATGTTAATGTGCAGAAATTCCAGCATCTTTGCCTCCTACAGAAAACCAGACATCTCTTCCCTTACTTACAGAGCTGTTGCAGGTGGTGAAACATATTTTCTTTGCACAGATGCAAGACATCAGCCTAACAACCAAATTTTCTTGAAGCGGAACCAGAGAATTCATAACATTAATTTTTAGGTTCATCAACATTACAGATAGAAGATTGTCTCTAGTGTAGCACTAAGGGATACTTCAATAAGTTTTAAATCAAATTGTTCGGATTCCAGCCACAGGATAGCTGTTGAAATACCAAATACAATGCAAGAGCTTTCCCCACACACACTGTGGGGTGGGGGGTGTTTGCAGGCACGGCTTCTGCGGGGAGTATGATTTGCAGCTGCTACTGAACTGAAAATGCCCTGTATAGGCTGCAATTAGAAAGGGAGCAATCTACCTAAAATGTAATTCAAGACTCTCTATACTGCACTGTAACACTGCCATATCCTCAGATAAGCTGTCAAATACACAGTGCAGTGCACATCCACAACAGACCTGCTGAAGGAAGGAAGACTAGGAAAAATCTAATGAAAGAAAGGTTTGGAGTGAAACAGGTATACGGAGGGAAGTAAAGTACAGAAAACAGAACTGAGAAATTAAACTGATTAAAGGTGTTGAAAAAAGGACAACTGTTCACTGCAAATCTGTGATGAAACTATAGGTAAAGCATAGAACATGATGATGTAGTATAGTTATCTTTATCGACCTCTTGAGAAACATGAAATAGCTCTTGTTCCTACTGGTTCAGAAGCAGTGAGAAGGCTTTGTCCTTGACCAGTTGTTCCAGAAAAGAACAATTTGAGCAAGTGAATAAATCTTACGGCCTTGAGACCTACCCACCATGAACTCTTGAATTTATTTTGAAGAACGATTTTTGCCTGC
>NW_010413355.1:1584-8233 GCF_000710305.1 Buceros rhinoceros silvestris | reverse complement strand
TAGGCAAAATTGTGAATGGTTCAGTATAAAGAAAGTTCAGTTTCTGTTCCTGCTTTCATACTGTCATTTAACGTGTATGAGTACAAGGACAATCAAGATATACGTAACATATTTAGAATAGTAAAAACAGCCCAAAGTTATTAACATCTCTCTCTCCATTATACTCTGTCCTGGTAACACTCACACCTTGACCTCTCAGAGAAATTTCAGCCTAGACAAATTGTAACCTAGAGAAATTTCACTGTAAGCAAAATGATGAGAAGGAGTTGGAATGGGAAAAGTTGGAACCACTGGAAATCTAAAACTAAATAATCAAATAATAGAAAACTTAAAAGGAAGAATAGAAAAATGAGAAAGGAACATGATAAAGAAGACAAGAAAACATACAAATTAAGAGAAATAGATACTAGAATTGCTGGGCATTCAATGAAAATGGATTGTCAACCAAAGAAATAAGAAATTTTATTTTACCAAATGGCTAATTATCTTCTACTGCCCCATTCTTAAATATTTCTAAAGTGTCAATAGTAATATGATGCCTTGTATGTTTTGACTATTTTTTCCTAATTGTTATTTATACTACAATACACAGTCAATAGTGATATTTAAGCTTTTAAAAATGTTTTCATTTATAACTATGTACAACGCTTTCTATGGAAAAGATTACACACTGCTGTATTTTTACCTTGTCAACATATTCTTGCAGTTACCTTCCCATAAACTTATGCCCTTTTAAATCCTGAATATTCCTGTCCAAAGTAGTTTAAGATTCTTAGTGCTCTCTGAATAATAATAACGGCTTCTTGAAGCCTTGCTAATAGTATTTCATAAAATTCAACCTGTGAACAAAAACTTTTGAAGAAAAAAATTTAATCATTGCATACAGCAAACCATGGTGGTTATTAACTCACTTTCTTGTGGAAGGTCCATTTACTCATTATTTGATAAGTAAACACAATCTCCACACTAAAATACACGTGAGGTCATAGTCTGTAATTTCAGAACTCACATCTTGAATTTACAGTTTCATATAGATATGTAAAGGGGCTTGAATATCACTGTGTGACATTAAATCACGTATTTTAGTAACTTCTTGGAAATCAATTGCAAATACTAATAAACATTTTTTTTTCTGCAGCACAGATGAATTAACATATAGACATTGTACACATGCACATTATTATTTTGATTTATATTTTTAAAGGTCTTTCCCCAAATCTAGTCTGAGCTTCAGGTTTTCTCTCCATCACCAAATATTGCATGAAATCACAGCGTTGTGTCAAGGAAGAATATTTTTACATCCTCTATTCTTCCCTATCTGTGAACATGACCTAATATTCCCCCCAAACAATAAAAGGATAAAGGGGGAAAGACTTTGTCAAACTCACCATTTAGTTTATTGGGAAATATCTTCAAAGAAAGAAAATTAAATATCAGGAATATGCATAATATGTTTGAATGTGTAGAGCTTTTTCCTTCTATCAAATATTAACTGGCTGCCATCTATATGTATATTTAAAATAGATGATAAGAAGTGAAATAGAAATTGTGTATTTCAAGTCTTTAATTTTCTCAGTGGTTGTGGAACTACTCCAGGAGCTGTAAGCTTACCAGAGTGTGATCTTTCCTAAATGTATAAGTGTAATAGAAAATATGTCCACACACCAACTGCATAAGAAAATGGAAGAAGGTATGGAAACCTACATAGTTTTCCTCCTAAATTTTGTAAGGTTTGGAGTATTATTTTTTCAAAGTAGTTTCTCTAGCCCTAACATAATTTCTCACGTATGAACAGACTAGAATTCCTCTCATATCATAATTTCATCTCTAAATTAACATTACTCCATCGTGTTGTTACCTTGTGTGATGCAAATTCAACTTAGCAAATTATATTTGACCTAGAAGATAAAAATCATGAACTGATGTATCATAAAAGACATCAAGTATTCTACATGCCAATTTACATAAGCATATATTGTTATAGAGTGGATACAGTACCTAGCATATAAGTTGGCTGTGTACACAATGGCTATAATTCTAGAAATTTCCGATTTGTAAGCAAGGAATTTACATGTAACTTTCTATAAATTTCTGTCAATTATCCTGGAAAGGAAAAAGATTATTAGGAACAAAGAGAATAATAAAGAAAATGAAAAAAGGAATTTCGAAATTATACTAGATAAGGAAACTAGAATGTTACATAGGCAGAAATGGCAGAGCAGCAGCGAACATACAAATACTCAAACTCTTCATTCGAGTGGCTACTAGGTAGTATATATCATCTGGGTGCCTTGAATATCTCCTGAGATTATACCAAATTAGGAATAAATTATTCACTGGCATGCATTTTTGAGAATGGTCTCACGTGACTTACAAGCAATAGTCCTGATTAAAGAATAATAAGGAGAAATGAAAGAAGGACTCTTCATAGGCATGACTGTCAGTCTCTTTGGACTAATTTTTTAAAAACTCCTATTTCTTAACTTTTTTGGTACTCACTCAGAAGTGTCTTTAGTAGTCTGTATTTCTAACAATATTAGGGATGCAATGAACCAATTGTGAAAATGTTCCCTTAATTCTACCTTGCTCAGGTGTCATGGGTTAGGGCTGGGCCAGCCACCAGACGAGAGACAGATGCTCTCTATTAACCCCTCTCCTTTCTGAAAAGAAAGACAAAGGGAATAAGAGAGACTTATGGATTGGAAAAGAAAACTAAAACTTCTTTAATGAAAATAATAACAATAAACTTAAATATATACAAAACCAATATTGAACTCAAACCCTCTGATGGCAAGTACATCACTATCACCCCTGATGCACTGGACAGCTGCATTGAAGAGAAGAGCTTGACCCTTGTGATCACTCAGCTTTATACGAATATGATATATACAAAATAAAATACCTTGTTAGTCAGTTTAGGGTCACCTGTCCTATCCACTCCTCTCCACAAGTGAGGCCTTAATTTATTTTCACCCCCATTGTGGCACACAGGATTTAGCAGAGACCTTGGTCTGCACAGGAACAAGTATCAGCAAGGGCCTTTCTGCACACCAGTCCCTGGTAGTGACTGTAAACATCAAGCATTGCCACTTCTAGAAGCAGACACTGTCTGCACAAATATGCCATTAATTTCAGACAGTGCAGTCACTGAGAAGAGACTGAGCTGAAAAGTAAAATCACTGAACAGAATTAGTTCTGTTCTAACTCAAACCAGGACGACAGGTATTAATATCAACTCTAATTGAACATATTTCAACTGACAGTGTACTGGTATAACAAAGGTATGCTCTCCTTCTAAAAGATAAAATTATACTTGAAAAAGCTGGAGTAGTTCGAACGTGTTTCAAACATATGGTCCTAGAGCAAAAAAAATACCACAGTATGGTAGCTATTGATAGATTAACTGAAAGAGTAAATAGCAATAAGGAAACAAAAGAAACTTGTTAGGTATTGACCTATTCTGTATTGAAGCAATATGTAAATAATTGTCCTGTTTTATCATTCTGAAATTTAATTCTTTATTTGCCTTTTCTCATTTAAGGTATGGTTTTTACTGTATTAGTTGCTAACAACAAACATTCTACTATATGCAAAAATGTAGAAATTACGAAGTCTGAATGAAGAGAGGTTCAACTTTGGTACAGCAATAAAATGTTTATGCAATGATTACTTGTCTGTCAGCTAAAGTTTGATTAAATCCAGCCCATGCTCAGGCAAAAAAGCTCTTAAAAATTTAGTGTATGCCACAAGCAAATGGATTATGCCATTCTGCACATCTTCTAGGCACCTGCCTCAACCTATTTTGTTCACTTGTAAAACCATGACAATGGGAGAAATGAAATTCCATTATAAAAGGAAAGCATTTTTTCCCCTTCAAAAGCAGCTATTTGTTCAAGGGAACAAATAATCTGATAGACATTTCTTATTTTAGACAGATCTAGTCTGTATAGTTTAATATCTTAAGATACTCAGTAAGATTTCTTTGGGTAACATACAAAAAGAGGTTTACTGATAACGCTATTGATAGAAAATGATATGTAAGTTAAGATGCAATACTAACACTACAAAATTCTGTTCTAACAATCACTATACCTCTTAATCTCTGATGCCAGAAACAAACTAACTAACTAACCATTTGAGTAATTTGATCTAATTTGAAACATTTGATATTATAATGCTGCTGAATTCTAAATCACTAATGGAACAATGTTTTCAACAACATAAAATACGAATCAAGGTTAGTTAAGCCATTTAGGTTACCAGGCTTCTAAACATCTAAAATTAACTTTATGAAGACTTGCAAAGCATGGTTTAGAAAACTAGACTATGAGGAGAAAATCTGAGTTTTCCTCAGAGACTAAAGAGAAAATTCCTGTATTGGTGCTGTTAAGCTATGCTTAGCACAGTGTTCCTTAACTTGAAAAATAATAAATAACATCCCCAATAGAGAAAAAATGCTAATTAAAAAATAATTTTAAAAGTGCCAATAAATTCTCTTTTTGATAACAATGTAAGACACAAAATTGAATTAAATACAAAACTAAAAGTTAATGAGTTTTCTTGAAAAAATAATCTTGAAAACATCGTATTTTGAGGTGCAAACATGCCCTAAACTTTTTAAAATTTTAATGACAACTTGCATATAGACATACTATTAGATATTGGTTTGCGTGCACGCACTTATTTGCAAATGTGCATACATACACAAAAAGTGTCTTAAGAAATCCCCGCTTTTTCCCCCTCCAAAAAAGAAAATTTAAAAAATCAAAAGTAACAATGGAATACACAGCATCTTGGCTTAGGATAAAAGTGATTGGAACCACAGAGGTACAGATACATTTCAACTTGCCTGGGTAGAGCATACGTAAGAATTTTTGAAACACTATTAGAAGAAGATTCTAGACCATTTTTAGGTTGTGTAGTCTTGGAAACTGTCCTGGTTTGAGTTAGAACAGAATTAATTCTGCTCAGTGATTTTAACTTTCAGCTCAGTATCTTCTAACTAATGGCACTCTCTGAAGCTAACAGCACGTTTGTGCAGACAGTGTCTGCTTCCAGAACTGACAATGCTTGATGTTTACATTTAGTACCAGGGATTGGTGTGCAGAAAGGCTCCTGCTTATACCTGAAGGATCACAAAGGTCAAGCTCTCTTCTTCAATGGTCAGTGTCTGAAGAAGACTCTCCCTGTTGTGCCTTTGATCCTAATCCGTGCATTCCTGAATCCAGTTCCCATCTGCTGCTAAGTCCAGTCTGGGACTTCCCCAGTGTCACTCACAACATCAGTGGTGACGGTGTCATCAGGGGAGTTGGATTCAGTATTGGATTTGTGTGTATTTATATGTATTGTTATTATTTTCATTAAAGCAGTTTTAGTTTTCTTTTCCAATCCATAAATATCTCTCTTATTCCCTTTTTCTTCCCCTTTGGGAAGGGAGAGGGGTTAATAGAGAGCATCTGTCATTGGTCTAGTGTCCAGTCTAGCCCCAAACCATGACAGGGACCTTGAAAGGTTTTTTAGAATGTAGAAGCTACTAATTCTCTGCTAATGCCTTTTAGGTTTCAACAGTGTGATTCAAACAATTCTGCCCTGGCAATTACTCGTGTATTCCAGTTAAACTATCAGAATAGATGATATCATAAATCCACACTAATATGCATTACAAAGAAAAAATGTACAATAAAATAATTAATACAAACTACTGTGGATGTACTTTAAACACATCTTGTCATACTATTTGCTGTATTGGTTTTGTGAGATTTCATATATTAGTGGTAAAGATTATAAAATAATATATTTTTGCTCTATATCAGCCTTCTTGTGACATTCTGAATAAGAGGCTGAAAAAATGCAGAATAAACATGCTGCATCTTTTCAAGAGCTAGATTTACTGAGACAGCCCATGAAGGATTGCCACGAATTCTGTAACACTACACTATTTAAAGTCAAGAATGTATAAAAGAAATGTATGCTGTGTTTTAACATGTTCCATTTCAATCATGTTTACTTAGACACAAGGTACTACTTAATTCATTGAAGTCCTATGGTCTGCATTGTGCCTCATGTGAGACTTGATTACAGTGTTTCTTCTGGCTTTTTCACATATGAATCCCTTAACATCTGCCTAATTAAATAGTTTTATGTCTGGTAGTTAAAGACGTGCTTTAAAGCAGGCTAAAACGTTACTGTATTTCAATGTAAAATTGTTTCTAATGAACTCTTTACATAAGAAAAGATATGTTCCTCAGAATGATGAAACCTTCAGCGTACCTTATGTCAACGGTTAGGTCGAGATAAAACCAAGATCCGATGACGATAATACCCTCCCCTACCCCACCAGAGATAGGGGAAGGGAGAAAAGAACTCGTGAGACCTCTAAAATGCTTTTTGGAAACAGAAACAAGGTTTAATAACACCACAAACAGGGATATATTAAATACACAAGAAAACCAGTGAGATATTGAGGGTTTGGGGAAAGCGAGGGTTAACCCACGGCCGGTAGCAAAAGTGAAACCCGACCTGCGGCAGTGATCAGAGATGGCGGCAGCCACGCGGTCTGCTGTGTGACTGGAACACAGGAACCTGCGCAATTACAATATGCCCAACCCCGCGAGTAAAAGTAGAATTGGCACAATCCTACCAGTCTCTA
>NW_010413355.1:1115-1322 GCF_000710305.1 Buceros rhinoceros silvestris | reverse complement strand
AGCGGCTGAAAGCGGCGAGCAGGCAAAAAGCTCGGCTCCGGCACGCGGCTTGGCTTTTCTGGACAGCGGTCGGTAATTTTTTTTATATATCCTAATGACATTATGTGTTACAAATACTGGAAAAGTAAAACATTTATCATAAAAATAAGTAAAAAATTTCCCCTCCAGGACTCCCGCTCTTGGCAGGGGGAGGCCGCCCCGCCCCGC
>NW_010413355.1:0-1067 GCF_000710305.1 Buceros rhinoceros silvestris | reverse complement strand
ACTCTTTCACGGGCACCCCCTTGCCATGGGGAAGGAGCTTGCGTGCCCTTGTGAGGTTGAGAGCTCTGCTGGTGGTGGCACGTGCCTCCGATGGGGTCTCCCAAGCCAGACAGGTCTCAACTGCAGGGTCAGACAAAGTGCGTCCACGGGCAGGATGGGCTCACTAGCCTTCGGGCAGCCATCCTAGGAGAAGGACAACTCTGACTCCAAACTCGGGCAGATGGAGCTTGTTTAGCCTTGTAAGGCTCCATCTAAGAGAAGGATACTCTAACCAAACCTATGACCCGAGGACTTCGCTGTCACCATCCAAACTCGCTGGGCCCTGGCAGATGAACCTCAGGTGTAAAGGGTGGAGCCAGTTCCGCGCACGCTGCGCCTCACCTAAAAAATCCACCGCGCAGGCCCGAAGGGTGCACTCATCGCTTGCAGTGAGTGTGGGAAAAGCCCTTCCCAGATCTTCGCTCTCAAAGCCAAGCCGTGATGATGATGATGATGTTGAAGTAAAAAATTTATTCTGAATTTTGTGTAGTATTTCTTCAACCAATATTTCCTAAGAACTTTCATGTAATTAAACCTTCACAAACTAAAACTTGTTTGTTTTTTTCAAACAGAATATTTTTTTTCCCCTCTGAATGTTCACAAGTTTTTAGTGGAAAGCCTTTGCTACCATACAGCCCTCAGGTGGCAACAAATTTCAGCTGAATAAACTTTATTATATTTTTTCCATTCAAGAAATTAGAATTAGTACACTACTTGCAAATAATCCATCTCCATTGGTTCTTTCTGGAAATGGTAGGGTGGAAAATTATTGTTGGCCATTCGACTAATTCTTTTAATTTTCCCACTTTCTTATCTACCCACATTCTCTCACCTTCCTTTTTTTATTAATAAAACCAGCAAACAATCAAATCCAAATTCCAAAAGAACAAATCATCTTAAATAGAAACAATAAAGACTCAGACACATATATATTATTTAAATTTTTTTTTTGTCTGCCATAAATAATTTCATTTTAAATCCTTGTCTTTATATATTGGATGTTCTTCAGAGCAATGACCACTTATTAG
>NW_010413354.1:0-418 GCF_000710305.1 Buceros rhinoceros silvestris | reverse complement strand
CCAGCAGGAGGATGGAAGGGATTGTCCTCTCGTACCTAGCACTGGTTAGGCCACATCTGGAATACTGTGTTCAGTTTTGGGCCCCTCACTATGAGAAGGACATAAAGGTGATGGAGCATGTCCAGAGAAGGACTTTGAAGCTGGTGAAGGGTCTAGAGAGCACAAGCCCTGTGAGAAGTGTCCGAGGGAACTGGGGTTGTTTAGCCTGGAGAAAAGGAGGCTCAGGGGAGACCTTATCACTCTGCAGCTACCTTAAAGGAGGTTGTAGTGAGGTGGGTGTCGGTCTCTTCTCCCAAGTAACTGGTGATAGGATGAGAGGAAATGTCCTTAAGTTGCGCCAGGGGCAGTTCAGATTGAATATTAGGAAAAATTTCTTCAATGAAATTGTTTTCAAGCATTGGAACAGGCTGTCCAGGGA
>NW_010413353.1:183675-186387 GCF_000710305.1 Buceros rhinoceros silvestris | reverse complement strand
CCGTGTTTTATTTATAGCAGGTCCTGTGAGCGTGCGGGGTCCCCGCGCAGCATTCCGAGCCGGGAGGATGGCGCCGTGCTGCAGCAGGTTCTCGGCGTGAGCGGCGCGGCGGAGAGCGGGCACTCGGGAGGGCGGGTTTTGTTAGAGGTACGTGTGAAGTTGCTGTAGCGCAAACAGGCTTTTAATCGCGTATTTTTTAAAGTTAATCTTTTATGTGTGCCGGTGCACCCAAGGTCACCTTGAGCACAAGGAGGATGCTTTTTGCTTTCATCGTTTAAATGTTTGTGAGCCTTTTTTTGGTATTTGGTTTAGATATTAATTTCCCTGGGCACTAATAATAATAAAAAAAGGGCAAATCCAGCGTAAAAGCTAGCAAAGAAAAAAGTAACTGATGTACTTAGGCTGTGTGAAGATAAGCATGTGTGAGGATATCCTAGCTCAAACTGCAGTTTGTATCAGGAACTCTACCTGGAGATTTTACAGGAGAGGTTTGTGTCTGCTCGGGAAGGATGGTAGGAAAGACAAAATGCTGAACTAAAGTTTTAGGCCTTGCTCTTGCAGATGTTGGCATACAGGGTGGGAACAGTCTCATTCCTGATGGCTCGTAGCTTGGCCGTAAGTTTCTCTGCAGTGACAGATGGAAGAGGTGGTATTGCCACTTCACATTTTCTCTAGCTGAAAACGCTGGGATCCCAATTTCGGTGGCTCTTTGTAGCAAAGCAGTTTAATTTGTCATCTTCTGCAGGTACACCATACGACACTAAGCTGTTTTGCTGTGTTTGGCCTACTTTGTTTTTTCTTTGGTCCAGGGAGAACTATTTACTTATTACTATTTGCTTATTATATGAAATAGAAAACTTCCATTTTAAAATAATGGTGCAAGTTTAGACTTCTTTACTGCTTTTTAATCCCACAAGCCCGTGATGTCACTTATGTCATCAGCGCATTCAAATTAAGGGCTGTGCTTTTGTATTGAGCGCTCTTTCCTCCAAGGAGTTTGCAAACTGGTTCGACTACAGCTAGATCAGACACCTAAAATGTACTGTGAGATAGGACTGGAAGAGTCTTTTGTAGATAATATTTGTCCCTGAGAAGCAAATGATGAAAGAACCAGGTCATAGAGTGCAAGGGGATAGTAAACTTTTGGAAGTGGCTGAAATGTGTATCCTTGTGGCTGCATGGTTTAAACCATGCAGTGAAGAGCAGTGGAAGAGCCTAAAGGAGCTATACTGACTGGTGATGGGAAGAAGAGCAGGGAGAGAAAAACATGCAGGCAGCGGATTGGTGTGCTGTGTTGATGGAAATGAAATGTGCTGGATTGTTTTATCACTTTAAAATCATGCTGATTTCTGAGTGCAGTGAAACCTCTTCATAACCGAACTTTTACTGAAGGGTGCGAAAATACCAGCCTCGTAGTTTTTTTGCTAGATGCCCATCACTGAAATGATGTGTGTGATTATGTATTTCTGTGTATGTGTATACATGTGTGTATGTATGTTGTTATTTTGCAGATTCTGATCTGTAGTTCCACTCTTCCTGTGTCATGGATGAAACTGCTTTGTCCCTTGGAACAATAGATGTTTCATATTTGTCCACCTCAGCAGACTGCAGTATTAGTAGATGTAAGCATTCCAGTGAAGAATGGGTAAGTAAAAATTGTGAAAGTTGCTGGCCATATTTTTTTTTTTTATTAACATGAAGAATGAATATAAGGCACCACCTCTCTTGTGCATGCTACAGTTTGGTTTTAATTTAGCTTGAAATATAAGGAGGAAACAACAGTTCAGTGCTAAAGACTAATGTTGCTAGAAAAGAAAAACCCTATCAAACCCTGTTGATAGTTTAGAGTGTTCTGGTGTGATGATACTAATAATTGTGTATAAAATAAACATGCAGAATCCCATTCTAGAGTTTGAGTGAGGTCAGACAAAGCCAAATAGAAAGCTTTTTGCTGTAGTTTGAAATGCACAGGTGAAAAGGAGTGTGAAGCAAAAGATGCAGGGTCATGTAGCCATTGGAGCGGGAGCTTTTCATGCAATAGAGGAGGCAGAGAAAAATTGGTGGATATAAATAAGGAGCCTATTAAAAGACTCTGTCCTCTGTTGAGTGAGTCTTGGGATTTGGAGGAGTCAAAGGAAGCAGTGAACAGATAGGGCTGGGTGGAGCAAAAAGAGCCACATGGGAGCTGGGCTAGTACTGGTTGGTTTGGAATCGTAGGTCAGGAAGAATTAGACATGCTCTGGAAAGGAGGAGTTTGAACCTGATACAGAGGAAGAGTTGGAAACATGGTCAGAGTTGAGGGAAAGGACAGATGTCCTGGCAGCTGGGTATTCTGTGTAGCTAAATGTAGGTTACATCAGACAGCGAGCTGCGGTAACCAAGAGATCTATGAGAAAGTGGGATAAAGGCGGGCGAAACAGAGGTGATACGAAGTTTTGTAAGAAAGTGGTAGTGAGTTCGGTCAGGGCTTGGAATCAAGCAGGAGGAAGACAGTATTGTTACAGAGCTGGTTAACTTTTGGAGATAGCATTATGGAAAGTGATAGAGAAGGGGTTGGGCCAGGCTTAGCATCTTGATGCGTGTTTGTTTCAGATGGAAGACTTGGCCTGGGAATAATTGCCAATTCATACCACTTGCCAAATGTGATCTATGCACATTTTAGTCTTCAGGGATGTTCAGCGCTGATTTTGACTTTCTGGTTGTTTCCTGCTG
>NW_010413353.1:182681-183599 GCF_000710305.1 Buceros rhinoceros silvestris | reverse complement strand
TGAGCTGGCTTTTTAGCCAAGTATGTGATTATCTGTATTTGTGGTTTCCAGCCCTTGTGCTGGTTTAAGGTATTGGTTCTATCCTGCTTCTCTTCCACTTAAATGTGCTAATTTAAACAACTTTTTGAGTTGGTTTGTTTCTGTTAACTTCCCTGTTGTTAAAAACTTAGAACGTACGTTTCGAAAAGTGGCAATCCAGTGCTCATTCTCAGCAAGCAGTAATTCAGTAGACTTTAATAGGAACAGTCACGGTCTTTGTAAAAACTGTAGTTAAGTGTATTTTCGTTATGCCCTACCACAGAGAACGTTTTCTGTGAATGCAGTTACTTTGGAATTTTTGGTTCTGTAATCATTAGAAAGGTAGCACAACATTGGAGAAGGCACAGTGGTTCCTCTTTCATATCAGTTTGCATAAAAAAGAGCCTACAGAGTCAACAGAGTTAATACTTTGCCTACATTCAGTCTTGCAATTTTACAGGGTGGTGTCCAGTTAAAGTTTCAAACACGTTGCTCATATTACAAGCACCCTTACGTTAGTGAGAGTGCAATTTACTGTGGATTTCTCCTACTGTTCTCAGCTGTCAATTTCCCTGCTGTTTCCTGTTAGAGTTATTATTTATTTTAAAATTTTGTGCATCAGCAAGCCCTGCAGTGTTTAAGATAACGTAAGTTCAACACTGTAATTTTGCTTTTATTTTTTAAAATTGCATCATTTGGAAATGATGTAATTTATTTTAGAAAAATCTTGCAAAAAGTTCTGTAAGTGTTACATAATTTGGGGGGGGTAATTATTTTTATGTGTGTCTGGCAACTCCTCTTACTCAAAGTTTTCTACATACCCAATAAAACACATTGCTGGATATTTACACGGTGGTCTTTTGTTCTGCAGGGAGAGTGTAACTCTAGGCCCACATTCTT
>NW_010413353.1:156181-182596 GCF_000710305.1 Buceros rhinoceros silvestris | reverse complement strand
GATCCGCCACATTAAAATGGAAGGAGGCTCTGCTGAGCAGGAAGAGGCCTTTTGTGGGACGATGTTGCTATGTATGCACTCCCCAGAGCCGGGTAAGAAGATTATGGACTGGATTACATTTGACAATAATGCATAGTTGCAGTGTAATGAAGTTTTCAGTAGTTTCCTTACTTTCCAAATTAAGGTCACAACGTTCTTACCTCATAAAGAAGTAAAATTTTCCACCTTTGTTTGTGGTTGTAGAATTAGTGGATGACACAGACATATTGTGATACTTTGTCTCCCACTTTTCAGTGCAGGCTTATTCCTTGTACAAAACTCACCAGCTTGTCAGAATTAGCACTAGGAAATTGTATAGGAAAAGTTGTTTGCTCAACTAGATAAATAATTTAGTTTATATAAAAGTCATAAGGCTTACTTTTAGGACACTTAAGTCTCTATCCACAGATTAAGTACAGTTTTGAAAGTAAACTATATGCTTCACTTCAAACTTGAGGAGATCAACCTGCGCTTGAGAAGGCAGGTTGGTTTTCCACACCTGGCTGATTCCTGAGTTCTCTGCCCAGCCCGGGAACAAGGAGCGCCAGTTAGGGTGGGGGATATTTGTCTGCTGGCAGCAGTGTCAAGATGGTGGCTATAGAGAGGTTGCGCAAGCTGATGTAAAACACGAACTTTATTGAACTGCATTGGGCAGGCTTTCTGTAGGCTGAAGATGCAAAATGCTGATAAATGGATAACATAGTCTGCAGCCAGATCATCATGTAATTTGACTAGGTATACAACACCCTGGGCTTTAAATTGCACTCAGTTACTCCTGCGCTGAGCTCCATGACTGGCTGGACTAGAGTGACAGTTTGCTTGTTGTTTTGACCAAGGAAAAGTTGTTATTTCACTCTGTTCCTATGCCGGAATAGAAGTTGCGTAGGAATTCTCAACTTGGGGCTTTATACATTTAGTAGTTAGTCTGTTAGTAATTAGGCTGTTCCTCTCAAGTTGGGAGTTATGCTTTAAAAATAAAAATCTTGTCCATTTTATAAAAAACTAATTAACTATCTTAAGAAAGGGGCACAACCTGATTAAGCCTTTTAGTACCTTTTGCCACAAGGAGAAAATACTGTCCTTACAGCAGCCAATAACAAACCAGGTCCTCTCATTAGACTCCAGATACTTAACTTTTTTTTTTTTCTTGAGTTGCCTTTTCTGTTAAGGAAAAGGGATGGGTGAGTGAGACAGATTTCCTTCTGTGTGTTGGCCAAACTAACAGCTTGGCAGTGCTATGAGTGGGAAGTTCTGCTGCTTCTCCCTCTTGTCCCTCTTCCTGCTCTCCTGGGGGCTGATTAAGTTCACTAACCAAGCAGAAAACTACCTGCTTTATTTATTCATTTAGTCTGGCTGTCTTAGTTTTCTGCCTTGCCTGAACAGAATTGGCTTGTTAAGGGGTGCAATGAATCTAGAGGTGATATAGGTTAGGAGACGAGGGAGAGTGTTCAGTGGGAAAGGGTAAGACGTGGTGGTGGGAGCTGGGCTTCTTCCTCACTGCAGCAGGGAGGTGTTGTATCAGCCCACTTGGTCTTACAGAACCACGTCCTCTGCCTGACTCAGGATCAGGGAAGAGTTAAAGAAAGAAAAAATTGAAGCGTGACATTGCAGCTGGAGCATAAGCAAGGTTTCAACCTTACATTATAGAGCACTGGAGTGGGCTTGGGTTGTTTGGCGATACTTTGTTGCTAATTTTTTGGGAGACCATTTAAATTCTCTTTGCCAGAACATTTCATCAGCTTTCAGATCCACAAAAGAATTACCAGTGAATAGTCAAAGAAATTAGTATTACCTGAAGTTTCATTTTAAGAGCCTAGAGCAGCAATTTGTTGGTTGCATGTACTACTCGGTTATGCTTTACCATGAGGCAAAAGACTCTGTGCTCCCACTGTATCCAATAATTTCTACTTGATCTGCAAATGACATTGAATGTTCATGTATTTTAATTTGTGGCAAATGATGAGTCCTATACAAAATACAAACAAATCTGACTCCCATTGGTAATAAGGCTGTTTTCCAGCTATGCTGTTGTTAGTAACCATCTTTCTCCTTCACTGTCCTGTTTTTGTCATCCTTGGCATGCACAGTCCTGGTGGTTTTAGCTGTAATTCACTGTTGGCATGGTACCAGTTTTATAATTAAATATTATTTGGGCAGAAGGAAACTAGCCTCTTGGTCAAGGTACTTACTTGGAATGTGGAAGATTAAAGTTTCGGTCTTCCTGCCAAGAAATAGTTGTTTATCCCATGTGGAACTGCTCCCGAACTCATCCCAGAACAGTTAATAGCCTGACATGTAGAGACTGTACTAGAGAGGTAGAAGGCTGGGTTGAGTTAGTTGTTCAGGCAGGGAAGGAATGCGGAGATTTGTCCCCTAACTATGGATGTATATCCTGACCCTTGGGCTGCTGCCTGATCTGCCACAAACTGGATGCCACAGACAGAGCATCCAAAGGCTCGTGGTTATGCTGATGCTGAATGTGGCTTAATAAAGTTCTGTCTCAAAGATGAGTTCTGTGTTATGGTTTATATTAGCTCAGAATATGATAAAATATTACCATTTCTGTAAGCAGTAAAGCAGTTTGTGCATACTTCAGAAGCAAGTTCAGCACTTCTCTCCTGTGGCTTTTGTTTATAGTAGAGGTGAAAAACATTGCATTATCTCAAATGTTATGATGGATGTAAAGACACAACTATCCTTACGTAATGAAATAGTCCACCAGTCTGGTTTCTTACTTGTTTTACAGGATAACTTCTTCAATGCTAGTATTCCTTCTTTGGGTCTACGTAATGTCATATACATCAATGAAACACATACAAGGTAATGTAGCAAGTCTTTTGTTTTTTAATTTCACTGTGTTCTGATCTTAAAACAGGGGGAATCTCTAGGATAATCTGGACTGAACAAATATATATTGCTGTCCTAAAATGCAGGAATTGTTGCTGACTTGGGGAAAGTAATGTATTTGTTCAATCCGATAGAGTGTATCTGGGAGCTGGGCAAAGTCCTTTGGGGTTACAGACAAGGAGTGCAAGGGTCAAACCTATTCCACAAAAAGCAGAGCATGTTTAAATCCTTTCTCCTTAAGCACAAATGGCATCATCCATAGCACAGTGCTGAGAGGAGCAGGTTTATTCCCACAATTAAGAATCAGTTCAGGCTGCATTTTAGTTTACTGAGCATATCTGGCTCATGATTTAGGTGTTGACTATTATCACTAATGACAATTAAATCTGAACATGTCTTGTGAGACCGTCTCTCCTTTGCCTTAGTGGCAGAGTGCAGCTCCTGAAGGGTGGTGTCTGTAGCCTGAAAATGGTGATGTATCTTTGCACTATAAGATATATTGGAAATATATCTTGTGTTCTGGGATGAAAATACTGGTAATACACAAAAATCTTTATTTTGTTCTTTGAGAAGTTAATAATGCTTGCTAAAGGTTTTTACAGTAATCATTAGCATAAGCAGGTCCTGCGGTGTTTGTTGTAGAGTTAGAGCAAACAAAGAGAGGCCAGCAGCCTGAAAGAAATGAGCCAAAGTGTCTGAGTGGAAGAAAGGCAGCATTGTGCTGTGCTTGAGAAGGAGGAAGCTAATGTTGGAGACAGTTCTTTATTCAATTTGAATTAATTATGGTTGTTGAAGAGTTGAGCTTGTAGTTTAGAATACAGAAAAACCCAGATAATAGTGTTTAACTTTTTTAAAAATTAGTTTCAAAAGTCCAACGCTTGAATAGTTTTGAATGGTCAGAATTACTTAAATTAGAAATATAAGGGCAATAAAATATGGGTTAATGAGTTTCTCTGAAATAAAATGCCTTTAGCTCAGAATGTCATTATAGTCTGAAAATGACAATTTTAATGACACTATGAGGTCCCATGGGGTTACATAGTCACAGATTCTTGGCCTTAGAAGGCAAGAGTGATTCTCTTTAACTGCTAGGAAACTGTACCTGTATTGAGACAGTACCACAGCCTTTTTCTGACAGGGTCTATTCTGTGTAGTTTTTGTCTTCTATCATTGCCACATGATTAGAAAACAGATACGACATAGTACAATTAGAAAAAACTTAAGCTGTAAAATAATGTGGAAGCCTTTATACCCTGTTAGATCCCTGCAATAGCTGTATGCCGTTGCAGTGATATGTTCCTGGTTACTAAAATTGTTGTCAGAAAGAAGCATATTCATAACTTCACTTTTTAAAAAATTCAGTAAGGCTCTCAGACCACAGTAAGAAGGGAAAATGGAAAAGCGATTAAACCAGTGTGACAAGTCTACTTCCCTGACAACTTGAATAGCAAAATTCTTTCTCCTCCGAGACGGTCTGAATATTTGTATAAACCATTACATGTCAGGCTGTGTGATGGCTTGTACGTGTGCACTCACCTTAATGTGAGTGTGGGTGGCCTGTGCTCTCGGGTGGTTTGGCCTTTTGCAGTGTGTAAATTCCTTCTCATCTTTCCTAGCTGGTTTTAACACATGTATAAATTTACTGAAATGTGGTAGGGACATTTAACAGCCAAGATCAGTAGCTCAGGTGACAATAAGGAGCGAGACCTTGGCAGCACTCCAGCATGGAAACCAACATGAGCACACAGTTCGGTTTGGGATGCTCACTGGAGCACCAGTGGTGCATTGTGCCAGCAGTCCTCAGGACAGGGTTTTGACATAGTACGGAGTACTCTGGTCTTAGGAATAGCCAGAATTTAATTCCTTCTTCTGACTGTTAATTCTGCCCCATCACACCAGCTCTGCTCTTTGGGAGTCCCAGGTCTGTTTAGTTTGTGGAGTGACCAGCATGAATGGTGGCTTGTCCATTCCTGGCCTCGTGAGTGAGGCTGGTGAGGAGAGAAAATAGTAATGAATGTTCATTGCTGGGAACTGGAGCCCTTCCTCTGTCACATGTGTCTCTGTGATGTTAGGAAAACTGTTCAAAATAACATTTTCTCAGGTGAATGCTGATAATATGATACAGAAAGAGGACAGGGTTAATTTAAAAAGAAGAGACTGGCCACATAAGCTGAGTTGCCTTACTTAAATGCATAGAGATATTTACAGATATTTAGTGGTTCTTCTGTTAAAACTTTGCAAGGAGAAGGTACATAGATGGCACATAGGGCTGGGTGTTTAAAAACACTAGAAAGGAAGAAGAGATTACCAAAGAAGTGTTAGTGTTGGTGGCTGTTGCAAATGTATTTTCAAAAGTGGCCGTGAGAGTTTACCCTGTGCATACATTGCGAACAGCTTTCCCGAGAGGACCCAGTGTTTCCTGAAGAAGTTGGTGAACCTCTCAGCTGGGCATTTACATTCCTGGGTGGAAAGCTGAATCGTAAATCAGCAGCACCTCTGCTACTTTCCTGTGATACTGGGGATGTTTGTGACCAGTATCACCCTGAATTGAAGTAATGCAGATCTCCATTGTCTCAGATATTTTGTGCTACGCATCAGCTGTTTCATCCATCACATTTTAACATACTGGCAATTTAGTAGAAGATACAGAATCTTATAGGCTTTAAACTTTACTTCCTTTAACTTCTTAATTGTATTTTTAAGTGTTCTTAATATTTTTTCAATGAAATATTTTGACGGCCATACTTAAATATGCTTCATATTTTTGTAGGTACAGAGGGTGGCTTGCAAGACGCTTTTGTTATGTCCTTTTTGTGCAAGGGAGGGATGTTCACAAGGGAATGTTCGCCAAGAATCTGACAGAAAATGTGCTGAATAACGGCAGGTACGTTTATGCAATTTAAACTGTTTCTTTCATGACTGACATTATCATGTGATTTAAGAATTTGGAAATGCAGGTTTTGAAAGACTATTTAAAATGTTAGAAGATACAGTATCTTCAGAGTATGATTTCAGGACTGGAGCTTGCAAATTCTGTTTTAATCTCCCCTTTTTTACTCTTCAGAATTACAAATCTCCAAATGAATCATACATAGTGGGTGGACAGCAGGTAGTACACAGAAAAATAAATTGCTACATGGGGACTCTTCAGACATTTCTTTATTGAATTCATGTAGCTCATTATCACTAAAGTCATACTGCAGTCATCAGAAATTGTCAGTGTTTCGGAAATAGTAGAAAAGCAGCATTTCAGAGTACCCTGAGTGAATACCAAGAGTGTGAGGCAAAACTGGAAAAAGACTATAGAATGAAATACCCACCCTTTAATTTGTGGAGCTTGTTTTCTCTTTCATACACAGAATTTTAAATGGCACATTGAACCCCTGATTAGCTATTAAAGTGTTGGTTTTCCCTGGACACAAAGAAATTCAACCACATGTCCACTCCTTGACACTGCTGTTGTCGGAGGGCACACACTGCCTACATTAACATTCCTAACTCTTCTGAATTTTTAGTGTCATCTGAAGGTGACTGTTACTTTTGAAAAGTAAAGCAGACTGTGTTGTGCCACAGTGATGGTGTATTAAACCACTTTATCTTTCTCGGATATGTTATAAATAGGGAAAATAGACCATGTAAAATTTAGATACACTTTGTAAAACTGAGAATTCAAGTGAGAAAGTATTGTAGAAATGCAAAATAGCAACTGCATAAATCTGTCTAATGAGGTGACTGAAACTGCTATGGCAGGAAAAAGAAAATATTAACAAAGAGAAGATTCCAGCTGTTTTTTCTGCTTTTTTAACCTTATTAACAAGTTCTGAAAACTGACAGTCACTTAATAGCAGTACCTGTCACCTGCTGACCTGTGTTGTTTTATACAGTCAACTTTGAGCACGTTCATCCATCATCCACCTATTTAATCAGAGCTTAGAACACTACTGAATTAAATTTAATGCATTTGGAGTACACAGTACTACAGTGTCCATGTTCTTTTATGCCTGCACGTTACTCTTGTAGTAATACATAGCTCATTCCCAAAAGTTGTTGTCTGTGTCTTGAACTCTTCTGTTGTGGGACCGTCTCATAGGTTTTACTTTTTAATTTCAGAGTCCAGAAGGCCATTGTAGATGAAGCTTCTGAACCAAGTGCTCCAGGTAGTTTTGCTCAAACAGATCCTAAAGCTCTCAACAAAGTGAAGAAAAAAGCTAGGAAAATTCTCCAGGAAATGGTAGCAAATGTGTCACCTGCTTTAATCAGGTAAGAAAAATGGCGGCCAGGCTCTCTCTGTATTATTCCAGCAGAATAATTTGTAAAAGATGACTAATTTGTTATTTGTAAAAAATGACTAATTATTCTAAAAAATAATACATTATTCATAAAAATCCTTTTTCTAGTGTTAATGAATGAAATGGCACTTACACTTCTTCACATGCAGCAGAAACCCTCTGCCTTTTCAAGAGATAAATCTTATGATAACATTAAGTACAGACTTTTTTTTTTTTCCTTCTCCTGAAACTAGGTTTGGTACTAATGCTTAGACCAGTATTAGTATCCTTTGTAGTTTCAGGCTGATAGCTGCAGCGTCTTAGACTGTGAAAGATTTTTTTTTCCAGTAGCTCTTTGAATATCATAACCTGTATTTATAAATATCTCAGAGAGAGTCTTATTTTAGATAAAGTCTTCTATTGTGGTGTTTACCTTTACTACTAGGGATGAGTTTGTCTCTGTTACGTTCCTCGTTCCCTTCACCAACTTTTTGTGTTGTAAACCCTATAATTTTTGATAACTATATTAAGTTCTCCCACAAGACCAGATACATGCTGTCACCTAACATGTCACCTAACTAGCTTAATTATTATGATTGATCTTAGGACCTCCCCATTAACTCGCTCCATATGTAAAGTGGTCTCTGGCCTTTGAACTGCCTTCACTGAGGCTGACATTAACAAGTTTTGTGTCGTAACTGCAGGAGGCTGAAATGTGGTTACTAAATGTGTCCTAGGTGATAGGCAAAAACTTGTTTAGCAATTGGATTTGATAATAATTTTGTTTGAATGTAAGGTAATTAGATTTTATGGCTTCGCCTTTAGTCATACAGAAGCAATATAAAGGGAAGGCGGAAATGAATGAAGCTTTTTGAGTTTTCTCTATTCTTGCTTCAGGTTGACTGGCTGGGTATTGCTGAAGTTGTTTAACAGCTTTTTCTGGAATATTCAAATCCACAGAGGACAAATAGAAATGGTCAAAGCAGCAACAGAGGTAAGGGAGGTTGGGAAAGAATCTAGTACAGTAGATTTCTGATGTAGTTTCTCTTAATGTTTACAGCACTTCCTCTTTTGAGGAAAGTTCTGAGTCTGTGTGATAAACAGATTGTAGACAGAACTGTCTTGTATCTGTGAAATATAATGCTCTTTGAGTTATGTAACCTAAAATACTATGTGAACTCTGGTTTTACCTTTGTTTCAGGATCAAAGTTTAACTATCAGGCTGAATGATTGTCTTGGAAAAACTGCATCCAGCATTATCTGTTTTTTGTGCTGAGGCACACAGTAATGAATTAGTAGGTCTGTTTAGGATTTTTCACTCTTGCTTTAATTTGGAATAAAGATCTTTAAGAAATAAATTTTTCCTATTTCTTACTAGCAATCTGTTCTCAGTCCTTCAATATTTGTTGAAATTGATCATTGCAACTGCTAAATTCTGCCATTTTCTTTATGCTCAAAGGAATTGATTAATTTTGCAGGGTTTACCTTAGAAAAATGGATTAGATACATGAAAGAAACAAAAAAGGTTCCTAATATATTCTGTTATCGTTTGATTACAGTGTTTGGGAACCCTACTGTTCATAGATCCTAAAAGAAAGGGCAGTACTTTGGTGACACTGATGATTGTCCACATATCTTTAATTGTTTGATTGTTGTCTCAATACTGTGAGTGTGAAGAAACTGGGAATATTAGTCATCATTAATGCAATGCCTATAACTAAAAACTACAGTCTGTGTAAATTAAGAAGTACAGCTGACTAAAATGTTCTTGTTACAGCTGAATGAATACCAGAAGTAAGCAAACTGAGTGATGGTAACCGGAAAATACCATCAGTTCTGATATGATGCTAGTAATCTCGATGATGGATTTTAGAAAAGGAGTAATATTCCAGATTTCTTACCAACTGTCTTCTCTGGTTTTTTCTTTCTCTCCCTACCATAGATGAATTTGCCTCTCATTTTCTTGCCTGTTCACAAATCCCATATAGACTACCTGCTCCTTACATTCATTCTTTTCTGCCATAACATCAAAGCACCCTACATTGCTGCAGGGAACAATCTCAACATCCCCATCTTCAGGTAATTACCTCCTCTTAATCGAAAAAGGCTGTGGTGGGGGATCTTCAGGTGACCTATTGCACTATGTATCTTATGTTCAAGTGTAAGATAATCTGAGTGTTACTGTGCTGTCATGGAGAATTTATCTGGTTCCTATTACCTGCTTAGAGAGAGAGCATAACAAAATCTTTATGAGAAATTTTGTCATAGCCTAAGTAGGGGAGGGAAGGACAATCCTCTCTTCAAGGAGTCTCAAACTGGGTAGGTAACTGACGGAAGATGAGTATGTGAGAAAGTGGTGTGAATGGACAACTCTTCTTCATCAGGTTCAATGAGCTGGCTAATGGGTGGCAACAGTACTGAGTAATAATACTTTGTGGGAAAGTTCTCCAGTTTGGTCTCTGTTTAAATTATATATCTGTTGGCTGAAGAATCTAAGGTCTTTTTGTAGTATTTTGCCAGTGAGACAGAATTTGGGAATAACTGATTTCTGAAAAAGCCACTGGATGTTGCAGGAAATGGTGAGGAAAAAAGGGAAATACCTTGTCTTTAGAGGGTGTTTTGCACCGATAGGTGTTGGTTTGTGATGATCCCGGTAACAAAGGCATTCAGACTCTGTATAAAGTATCAGTCAAAATGCTATTTATTAGGGCTAGCAGTATAAAGAAAGAAAGTAGCACAGGTAATCTACCGTCCCCTTAGACACTGGCAACCCTGAGCTGTGCAGCATCTAGTGGGCCTGTCATCCATGCGCAGCAGCTGTGCAGACCTGTCTGCAGAAAGGGTTGCCACGTTTTAGTCCTTAGAGCTAGTATAAGGTTTTCTTAGAAGAATACAACTCCATTCATCATTTCTTCTGTCAAGCAGAAAGGATGTTCTCATGAGAAGTTCTTGCTGTACCGTTGGATAAAGGCAAGGCCATGCAGGTGGCATAATTGCTGGTACCAAATGGGAGCTTCCTGCAGGCTCCTCTACTAAAATTAGCTGGCTGACCTGATCCTGCAGCCAGGGGGTCTGTGCAGTACAACTCAGGCACAAAGGCCATGCTGTATGTGCAGCACAGCACAGGCTTGGGCCAGCTCAGGTTAACTGCTCTGTGGGTCAGTAACATCTCAGTGTACAGGAATCTCCTGGTCAGGATCACTGCACAGGGTAAGTGGTCTGTCAAGCGAGTGAAACAGCAACACAGGGTAGAGAAACCAGTTTCGAAAGTTAAACAGAGTAATATTTGTGTGGTCCCATCATGTCCAAATACTGTAATACATTTTAGTCTTTGAGAATTTAAGCAATTTCAGTTCTTGCTGCATACTAGAAATATTGTAGTGGTCATGTAGTAGTTCCCTGAAAACTAAAATCAGTAAGTATAATTCTTCTTTATTATGTAGCACATTGATCCGCAAGCTAGGAGGGTTTTTCATTCGTCGAAAGTTAGACCAGAGTCCCGATGGTCGTAAGGACTTCCTCTACAGAGCTTTGCTCTATGTGGTACGTATTTGTCTTTGTTTCTGTAGGTAACATTTCAGTCGGGTGGCAAGTGGGAAAGTGAGTTCCAGCAGTCTGGGAATGTTTTTTACTGCTTTGAATTTGTATTAGGTTTCATGCTGCAAAACAGGGATACATTTATGTATGAAGTCTTGAACGTACAGACCGGGGATGAGCAGATTTTTCACCTTGCGTAATCCTTATTAAAGAATGTGGAATTACTGCTCTGAGTTATTGTCAAACTTAAGTTGTGGTTCTCTGATTTATTTTGCACTGAGGCATATCTGCACTGATTCTGTTAACTTAATGCTTAAGTCTCTCTTTATGATGGGTTGATGTTATCCTTTGTGCCACTCATTCTAATAGCTGTATTTGCTTCTTGGAAGATGGGACGTACTAAGGAACCAGAACGAGAGATGTATGCAAATCGGTTAGATCAGCTGTTGCTGTAGATGCTGTTTTTGAACAAATGGCATTATACTGTTGTATATTCATGCAAATTCAATTGCATTTGGTCTGGGTTTGTGTCAAGCATCAATTATTGCTTTTGGTTTTTTCATAAGTGTTCATGCCAACTCATGATTTTCAGTGTTTTTAAAAGGAAATAGTTGCTGACTGTAATTCAAATCTGAATTTGCCAGTATAACAGAATATTTATTTTCTCCTCTTTTCCAATCTTTTTGTATTCAGCACATAGAAGAACTATTGAGACAGCAGCAGTTTTTAGAAATATTCTTGGAAGGCACACGGTCTCGAAGTGGAAAGACATCTGGAGCTAGAGCAGGTCTTCTGTCTGTGGTGGTAGATGCTCTCTTCTCAAATGCTACTCCTGATGTCCTAATTATACCTGTGGGGATCTCCTACGATCGCATAATTGAAGGTCACTATAACAGTGAACAGCTGGTAAGAGCAATTGAACGACTTGTTTATGTGCAGGAAAATGTGTTAGGTAGCGAAGTGATGTGCTGGTAGTCTGTCACGTGTACTTGGTGTTGAAGAGTGTAGAGCCGTGAATCACAAAACCTCACTGACAGTCAGTATGTGACCAAGGTACAGGTGACATACTTCTAAAAGCAAAATCATGACAACAAATAATACGTTCCAGTGGTTATCTATGGAAGACAATAATTCTTTAGATCTACCGGAAATTAAAAGGTGTGTCAGAAGGTTTGGCTGTGTTTCATCTGCTGAGGCATGCATTTTAATTTTAAACATAACCTTTTAATTGCAAATTGGAAAAAAAACCAGAACAACCACCTATGTTTTCCAGGGCAAGCCTAAGAAGAATGAAAGTCTTTGGAGTATAGCTAGAGGAGTCTTCAGGATGCTGCGGAAGAACTACGGGTGTGTCAGAGTAGATTTTGCACAACCGTTTTCCTTAAAAGTAAGTTTGATATTTTGAGGATCCTTTTGAAGGTTTGACATTTTTTATGTTTCAATAATGGGACACTTATTTTGATTTCTCTTTGTGGATTGTCATCAGTAGCATTATCTGCTGAAGTCCGCTCCAAAAGTCTCCCTGTTTTGGCGAATGTGTGACTCTTCAGACATGTTTGTGTTAAGCTGAGAGAGTCTCTGACTTGACAGAAAAACTTATGTTAGTTTTGAAACGGTGTAACTATTTCCACTGGGGCTCTTTGTTTATTTTAACAAAAAAATCTTAAAAATGATCCTTGTACCATGTAGTAATTCTTTACGTGGTAGAGACATTTGGAGTTGAAGGAAAGTGAACACTGTTCTCTAGTTTAAGTAATTCAGTGGCTTACACTACTGTTCAGGAAGGGTGTTTTTAAAATTGCTAAGCGAATTAGTAACCCTTAAAATTATCTTGGATAATGTAACATAAAAATCTGCATATTCTTTGAAAGTCATAATTCATTATTAGTTTACAACTGTTACGCTAGTTCACTGAATACTGTGATGTAGTTTCTCAGGGAATGTGGTGGTGCAATAGTATCTGTCTGAAATTATCTCATCTCTTTGCAGAATCTGCTAGTACTGTACTTATCTGCACGTCACTAATCTCTGTTCTGCTATAGTATACCTTATTTTTCGTGTGACTTTAATAAGATTAACTACTGTAACAATAATCTACTAGAACATTATTCAAATCGATTAGGTGTTCTTCTTTCTACCCTGCTTCTCTCAGAAGGCAATAGGTTGGAAAGCTTTGGAGGGTTCAGTTACCACAGCATGAAATTATTGTGGCTGTCTGCACTGCATTGTAATTAGCATAGTAGGGAAAAGATACTAATTCACTTCCAAAGGTGAAGGCTTTGGCTATTCTTGGTAGGGAGTTAACAGTTGTTCTTGGATCAGTATAAGGAAAAGAAGGTTATCTGCCCTCTTAATCTAGTGAAATGCTAATCACTGTATACCTTCCTAGCAAACTCTGTCAGGTTTCATTTGTAAGTGTGTTCATTTTTGTTCTCAGAAAGATAATAAATGACATATATGAAGTATACCTTAATCAAAATCTGCAGAAGTGTAACTACATCAATTGAAAAATACAGTTATGTCACTGTAGGTTTGTCTGAAGGACATGAGCTTTGGGGGTTAATTCTGGGCATCTGCAGTTCTGTGGCACAAAACAGGCTTAGAAGCAGAAGACAGTGAGCCGACTCAGAAAGTCTTTTAAGCAGCTTCCCTGGGAGGGGAACTGTTTTCCTGACCAGCAGGTTAAGCGGCTCTTTAGGTTCCCACATAGTCTTTGTAGAAACTGAAGGAACACAGTGTCCTGAAAACAGACTAGCATAAATGCTAACCTGTAAGGAGAGGTATTTGGCTTATGAGAAATTTGGGATTCCAAGAATTCCAAGCTTGTGTACCCTGCCTGCTTCCTGGGTGCTTTAGTTTGTGACACTGCGAAAGGTCTTGCAGTTGGAGTTTCTGCACTAGTGAGTACTTACGGAGAAGTTCCCTATCCTGGCGTTGGAGGCGAGCAGCAGCAAGCAATAATTACAGTCTCCATGTTGGTTCTCAGTGGGTATTAGGCTTAGCTCTCACTCATGTTAATGAAGGCAGTTCTCATTAATTTAATCATGGAGAAGCTAGTCTCAGAGGAGTTGTTCGCAGCAGGGTGCTGACAGGGGTTGGGTATTGTTTTTGTTGCAACTTGAAGCATGGATTCCTTGTTGTGGAACGTCTGCCTTTTCATAAAACAAAATCAAAAGCAAATAAACTGTTGGAAACTTTTAATTTCTTTGACCTTATTACTGCTCTTTTAGTGTGAGCTATTTTTAATTACAGTTGCATTTCTGAATAATTGCCTTCTTCATATAATAATGTCAGCTGAATGCAAGAATAAAGGGGGAAAAGTACAAAAATTAACAAGACTTCTTTAAACAGGAATATGTCAACAGCCAAAGCCAAAAACCTGTGCCTGCTCCGCTTTCTTTGGAACAAGCTTTGTTACCAGCTATACTTCCGTCAAGGTAGAGATTGTATGTGTGTTGGGGAGAGGGAGGACAGGTTGGGGTTTTTTTGCCTGTTTTGCCTTTTCAGCGTTCTGCATTACATTTCAAGCAGAGCTCAAACTTCCCAAGGGTAATCTAATCGCATATAGAAAAATGAGAAACTTAGACTAAGTGTGCAATTTATTATGAGAGTTGCATTCTTTCTGGGGAGCTCTGTTTAGATACACTTGAGGAGACTTTTTTAAAATTTTGTGAAATAACTTAGGGGCAAAATGGCATAATGAAAAATTAAGGATTTGGTTTTAAACCTCACAAACATTTCAGGTGGGTTTTGTTGTAATTCCAAAGCAAATAGGATTTGGGAGCGAGTACCCATTATTGCTCAAGGAGGTGACTGTCACTCAGAACTGCAAAACTGTGCTCAAGGGCTAGATCTCCATTTTTTTACACAGATACATGTTTTAGTTGAGGGTTTTGCTGGACTTATACAAACCGGTGTGATCCTAGTAGAGAGAAAAATCAGTCCTTTATCCTTAGAAAGTTGAAGGTCTATACAAAAGACCATTTCCGCTTTATAAAGAGGCTGGGCTGGAAGCTGGCTTTTAGGAAGATTGGCTTAACCCACTGTTGATTGTCCACATGCGTTGAAGGGAATAGAGTTGTGGGGTGCAGTTGAAGTAACAGTAAAGTCATGAATAGCCACAGGATAAGGTTGCAGTTTTTTCTCTTGGTAGTCTTACATTGGATTGTTGTTTAGTATAAAAAAATAATCTGGAAAAGTTGGCAGATATTAAAAGTTTTGTGGAGCTTATGCTTTGTTATGCGTATCATTTTTGTGCCTTTACCAGACTGCATACTGGGGTTTTTGCACTGTAGTTCATTTAGTGTATATATAAAAAAAAAAAAATTAGTCAAAATCTAAATGTCATAATGTGAATTCTTATTCTGTATTCAGACCTAATGATACTCTGGATGAAGGTAGAGAAGCATCACTGCCCAGCTCCAGGGATGTCACCAGCGACCCCTTCAGAAGAGAGCTGATATCCAACTTGGCTGAGCATATTTTGTTCAGTAAGTGTTGTGGTGTCACTATCAGGTACCTCTTGTGTTTTGCCGAGTGCAAGAACTAACGTGGTGTTTGCTTCCCAGTTTACTTTATTCAGGTAGTCATTTCATGAATTCAAATGCCCTCTTGACAATTCTCCATCCCTCCTATTCGAAGTTAAAAAAGCTCTCTTATTGACTACAGTCTTTTTATTCTTGTTTTGTTAACTTGCGTATGCCTCGGAATAGCATACTGAACTTGCTGTGCTCTGGAGCGTTTGATCTTCATGTTGATTTCTTACCACTTCATGTAAGAAGTTATTGCAGTGCCTTAATGGCATTATTTAAGACCATACTGCCATGAACTCATCAGGCTGCATGGATCAGTGCTGCCGGGTTTTGCAGGTTTTGTGGTGCATGCCTCAGTCAGTAGATCTGTGACTTGTGGTATGAGATGCATACAGAATGGTGCTTAGATTAGTACACATTTAGGCTTTACTCAGCCTTCTTCAAGTTACTTTGATTAATGTTACAATATACATATAATACACTTTGTATTTCATTCAGAAGCTACAGTTCTATGTCAATACCACTGTTGGGTTTTGTTTTGGTTTTTTTTTAAGTAATGGGTACTCTTTCACTTGTGGTTATGTTCTGAACTTCTCAGGTGCTTAACAAGTTTATCTTGTTTACCTCTAGCTGCTAACAAGTCCTGTGCTGTGATGTCTACCCACATCGTTGCCTGTTTGCTGCTCTACCGACACAGGCAGGTAAGGCTTCCATGCTGCTTAAATAGCCGAACATTTCTGTGGCCTCGTTAATGAAAAAAACAGTGTGAATTTTACTATTGTGTGATGCTAATAAAAGAAGAAAGATGTGTTTAAATTAAAGTGGGTTTCAGGCAGTCTGAGTGCTAGTATTTTAGTTAGTAGTGGGTGCTTGAAGATTTTGAAGATAGGCCATTATTGATGATGATGATAATAAACACTCATGGAAATAGATGTTTGTATTTCAGAATGTAGTTATGCTTTTTGTAAAGAATATATGGTTTTGGTTCATTGTATTAACACTGTTTTTTTAGCTCTCAAGCTCGTTCACCATTGAACAGGCTAGGAACTCTTCTGTTAATTTTCACGTTAGTTTTGCTGTTCCTTGGTACTAGAATGTCATGATGGCAGAGTGATGGTAATGTTTAACTGAAGGCCTGTGCATGAAGCTTGGAAGAAATTTTTTTGTCCTACAAGTGCGTTTTGCATTTTTTCTGAAATTCCCTCTCCCTCTAATCTGAAGCCTTTATTGCACATAAATCAAGAACAAATTGAAAAATATTGGTCAGATGTGTAATCCATCTTGTCCAGGACAACATCACCATTCCCGTCAGCTAGTCTTTCCAATTTTCTGAAGTAGTGGGATCAAAGAAGCATTTTACAGTGCGATCAGAAGTCCTCTTGACAAAAAACAAGGAAAAGAAGTGCTTGAGGAAAAGCTTTTCCACATGTCCGCAACCATCTGAATAGTTCTGTTAATTACAATATTCCCAGATAACTGGTCATTCTTTTTTTTTAGCATAGGTAGTGGTAATATCATGTCTCTAACATGTTCTTCATGAACAACTCAGGTCTCTGCAGGTTGTGGGAAAAAACCACAAGCAAACAAAAAACTTGTACTCTCAAATAGCTGCATGTCTTTAAAATGTAATTGCATTAATTCAAAACCTGTGGACTATTTCAGCAAAACCTCTGTGAAAATAAGTTGTTCTAATAATGACTGTTGTGCTCTGGATTATTGACAATTAGTGTATTTTGTATTTGCTATATTCGTGGTTATGCTGTCTACAGATAAACTCCTGTGCAGAAACACTGTTTCACTGTATGATTCTGGTTTTACTTCTAGGGAACTGATCTTTCCAGGTTGGTAGAAGATTTCTTTTCCATGAAGGAGGAGGTCTTAGCCCGTGACTTCGACTTGGGATTTTCAGGGAACTCAGACGATGTTGTCATGCATGCCATCCACTTGTTGGGGAACTGTATAAACATCACAAACACTAGCCGGAACAATGAGTTCTTCATCACTCCCAGCACAACGATACCTGCTGTCTTTGAACTCAACTTCTACAGCAATGGAGTACTTCATGTATTTGTTAGAGAGGCCATTATTGGTAAGTCTTGGAGTTTACCAAGGAAACACTTGAAACCCAGTTTTTCATGGAATTTACTTCTATATATTTCTTCCCTCCCTGCTTCAGCCCATGTTTACCCTAACAAAAATAACTTTAAAGTAAACTTGTGTTCCATCACTGCCATAGGCAAGTAACAGTCAGAGTGTTGAGCCAACATGGAAAACCTGTGCTTTGATCAGCAGTATTTTAATGAGATTTTGTCTTGATCTGACATTAATTGGACACAGACAAAATAGTGGTCAGTTCTGTCTTTGTTCTTCAGTTGCATGTGTAATGTTTGACTGCTTTTAGGCCTAGAAATAGACAAAACAGAAGTTTCAAGTTTTCTTTGCTATAAAGCTCTGGAAAAATTGCTTGTGTTTGTTTCTGCTCTAGCCTGCAGTCTTCACGCGATTCAGAGCAGGAGGTACAGAAATGGTACCAATGGTGTTTCTCCCAGTTTGATTAGTCAAGAACACCTGGTCCGAAAAGCTGCCAGCTTGTGTTACTTGCTTTCTAATGAATTTACTGTGTCTTTGGTAAGTAATTAATTGTCCACGTTTCAATTTTTTGTTCTGTTATAACAGCTTAGGTTACTTTAAAATTGACGCTTTCTTCAAATGTCACAGTTCTGATACGTTCACTCTTAAGTTCAGTCTGATGGTAATGGGTATCATGAGGCTGAATATAATTGGAAAAAGGAAGATAGCGTTGTTTCCATTTGCTTCAAGGAAATGTCTGAACATTTGAATGGATGTAGTTCCATCAGAGCAGTTCATCGAAAAGATAAATGTCTGCATTAAGATAACACGTGCATTAACTTCTCAGACTCCTGTCACTACCTTGTTTCCTCGGCAAGGCATGACAAAATCAGTTGATCCTGGTTCAGGGATCGATACATACTTGAGTGCACGCCTGCTGCTCATGTGGGTGCCGTAGTGGGTGGTGCTGGGTGAAGTGGGTGATGCACAGCATTTCTGCTGTGCTGGCTGTAGGCCTTTCCTGAGAAAGAAAAGCCTCTCTCTGTCATCAGCCCACAACTTGAGGCTGGGCTTCGTAATGCCTTCTAATAGATTTGGTGTTGCTTATGACATTAGACTGTCACAATACTATCTGCTTTCTGCCCAAACTGTTTAAATATATATATATTTTTTTTTTTTTTACTTACACAAATACAAGTCTTTGAGAGTGCCCAGTGCATCAGGTTTGCATAGATGATTGAAATGACACCGGGAACTGAGGCTCCACATTTTAAAGATATTCTTGATTTGCACAGGAGCGCAATAGTCACAGCATGCCGCACCTAGTACTTAGTGGCAGTTTTAAACATGGCCTGACTTTGGGGTTTTGTTTTGTTACAAAACACAGAACAGAGTTGATGCTGTCTCTGTTTTCAGACACTCTATGTACTTAACTCTTCATACTTGCAACTTTGAGTGCTAGACTTTATATGTAGAAGTTACTTAGAATTCTAGAGATTCTTGAATTAGACTTTGAAATTTGTACGCATTTCTGATTTGTGCCTTTTTAAATGAAGCATAAGCCAAAATGTGCTGGTTTTGTCTGGACAGAAATGTAGATCATATGGTGGGGTTCTTAAGTTGTCATCTAACCTTTCTGCTTTCAGTTAGTTAATAATTGATTTTTTTTTTAACTTAGAAAATATTTCCCGCATGATTATGAACAATATAAAAGGGGTTGGGTTTTTTTATTCAGCATTTCAAAACACACAAGGGAATTTCTTAAAAATGTACTTTCCTTTAAATTCCAAATAAATCACTGGTATGAGTCTCAGTGATTTTATGATTATTTTATTCCAGGTTGTTAACAAACTAAAATTTGGTTAGAGGTGGTTAAAAGGGGAGAATATTTGATGTGATTTTTCCCCAGTGTAGAAATCCATTTCTTCAAGAAACTTGGACAACTTTTAAATATCCGATTTCACTGTAATTTTTTTAATGTCTGCCAGGATAAACCTAAGAGTGAAGCATTGGGATTATGCTGGTAAAAGTTTGGTAAGTTTCTTAAAAGGAATAGTATTGCTATATCTAAAACAGTCATACTGAAGAGGGAACTGGTGTTGCTGTAATGGGTATAATGGATGTGATTTTTTTCAGTGCATTTCTTTTATGTTCTGCAGCCATGCCAGGTGATATATCAAGTTTGCCACGAATCTGTGGAAAGGCTGATACAATACGGCATTCTTCTGGTGGCCGAGGTAAGGTGATAGAGATACTAAATGAGTATCTCTCTGAAGTATGTCTTTCTTGTACTTGACTTCAGCTGTAGATAGTTTATGCTTCTTAGTTGTGAGTCTTGTTCTAAATATATGCTGTTACTTGTGACCACAAGTCCAGGACTGATACTACTTCATTCTTCAATTTGTAAGTGTCAGACATTTCAGAACAGTCATCCTGTGATGCTGTGGATGACTCTGTGCATAATTTCATTGTACCATTAAACCCACTAAGGAAGACAGATACTTTATATGGTTCTGTAAAATGGGCATTTATTTTATTATCGAAGCCCTTTCAAATTGTAGCATAGCTACATGGATGTTAACTTTCTGTTCTACAGGAGGCCATAGTCGAGATCTTTTTTCATTCTTTGATTCCTTTGCATTGATCTGGAAATTACCATGAACCTCTGCTAGCACAATTTGCAGTTGCAGGGATGTACTGGAGTCACAGCGTGGTTCAGTCTGCCAGAGGTGTACAGTGTAAAGAAAATCTGGGGACCAGGGGGCAGCTGACTCAGCGTGCCTTTGCTTCCCAAACTTTTTTTTTTGTGCACAGTAAACAAACCTTGGCAGTGAGAATGCAGCAACAGAAAAAGAATTAGATATTTGGCTGCTTTCTTCTGGCAGCTGTCCAGTTTCAGAGGAGCCTAGAGCTGCTTCTGGTGTACCGTTAAGGGCCACTGCTGCACTCTAATTTTACTGCATACCTTCTGATACATGCTTCCACTGTTAGTATTTGTAACCATAGGTACTGTTTACTTGATAGACCTGGATATTAATCATCCTCCTTCTTTGGAGTTACTACTGCTTGCTTTTTATTTGAACTACTGACGTGTTGTAATTTATTGTATTGAGGACATTATTAGATAAATGCAAAAATGGATGCTAACCAAAGGATTAGAAAGAAATCTGTATGTTCCCTGCCGGGGGACATGAGGAAAATAGGTGTTAACAGGAGTAGATAAGCACCTCTACCTGCTCAAGCATGAAACCTGTCTCGAGGTTTCATAAGTTTTGGTTGCTGAGTCTGGTACTTTGCTGTTTATAGCTGAGATATAGTTAGCTATTAGGCAGTATACAAATATTTTCTGTATTTCTGATATACACCACCAGTGCAGCATTGGAGTGCTTAAAAAGGAGATATATTCCATCAGTAAATTTCTTAAATTAGATAACTTCTGTGCCTGCTTACTTTTTTAAAATTTTAAGAATTTGCATAACCAGCGAAAACACTGTATGCAATGGCTGTTTCATGACTTCAGACAGGTTAGAAGTGTTTTTACAGCCTGTTCTCTAACAAAGGTAGCTGGCTGCTGCTCCTTCTAATTATTTTGGATTACTGCTGACGTCAACACATTGATAAATTTCCCATTAAATTGAGCTTGACTGACCCATGTCTTTTTTAAAACATTCTTTTCCCATGATTCTAGTGTCAACTTCAAAAACTAAGGAATATTCCTGACCACAGTGATCTCTCTGGTATTTTTTTTTTCTTCTTTTGTGATCTTTGCTTCACCCAAATTATTTTATCAGAGTATAAGCATGGAAGGACGCCATTCTTCATTTGCTGCAGAGGCCTCTTGCTTTGTCATGAATATTATGACAGTAATCACATCTGTGAGGTGCCTGTAATCCCTTTGGTTTTAATCATGCCTGATTCCCATTTCCAAATGGAATAATTGTATGGGGGTCTTCCCTCAGTGACTTAGCACCGGAGACCTTTGAAGAGTCTTCTACTGCTTTGAGCAAAACAAATAATAGTGAATGATTGACCGTAAGGCTTCCCTTATTCTTTCTAGTGTGTGTTTACTGTCTCTAAAACTCGTTTCTGAAGAGGCATTGTTGAAATTGAACATTGCATCAAACAGTGACCAGTAAGGTGGAGAATTCCTGTTGCACCTCAGTTACTGTACACCCGAAGTTCTGACATACCTGCTTCAATGTAATCAAGGTTTAAATAATTTGGGTCCTTTGTGATTAAAACGGGCTCATTCTGTTCCAACCAGTATCTCACGTGGGGACAAATGCGAGAACAGCATCGTTAGAGGCAGTAAGTTATCGCTCCAAATAGCAACTTGTGGCATTCTGCATTAATTGAGATTTTAGCTATTGTAATATAATAAAACAGAGTTTACTAGTCTGACTTCAAGGCAACAGTAGTACAGTAATAAGCAACGTCCACATTCAGATAGCATCTCATCTTTTACCCTAACACGACTGAAAACACTTTTTTGGCAACTGTTACTGTGTAGCCTCTGGCAGGAAGATTCGGCAACACTTGTGAAGATTTTCACTTTTATGTGACAGGCAAACTAAAGAAAAACAGTCTTCTTCACCAAATGTTTCATCTCTCTGCTTGTCTGAAAGTGTCTATAATTGGGTCTCACCTGCTTTCATTAAATATTCGTTAATGAATGGATTGGTTAAGTCAGATGAGATCATAAAATAAACCTATTGTTTGACTGGATTTGGGCTTTTTACCTGTTTACCACCTTGTCTTTTAAATTTAAGCAGGAGGATCAGGAGGATGTTAGCCCCAGTCTTACAGAACAGCAATGGGATAAAAAACTCCCTGAGCCATTATCCTGGAGAAGCGACGAGGAAGATGAAGACAGTGATTTTGGAGAAGAGCAGAGAGATTGCTACCTGAAGGTAATGTTATCCTAAGGCTAGTAACATTGAAGCCTGTTGCGACAGATATAAACCACTTTGATAATTTGGGAGGGGTAGTGATAATTTTTTCCTTTGCTGGTTCACAGTGTTAGTCTGTTGTATTTCGCTGCAGTCAGTGAAACACCTTTCTGTCCTTTCCATGAGGAAAACAGCTAAAGAAACATTAAAAAATCTTCTAGGGAGATGGAAAGGAAATGGTTAGTGTCATGAAAACTGATAAGGGTTCAAGCATCTTAGTACGTAAATGTTTTATTCTTTACTGACAGCATGCACCCTGGAAGGGGCACATCCAGCTGGTATTTATTTTCAGGCTAAATTTCACTTCATAGTTTGATCATGTTGATTTTAGACATACTGCTGGTTTTCTCACAGAGCTGACACAAACACTCCTTAGGGTATCTTGTTAATACTTGGAAACTTATATCCATCTCTCTGAATGTACGGCAACCCTTCTGTTGGCTACAGATGAGTACGATACCTTTAATTTTATCTAGGAAAATAGTTCTTAATATCCTGGAGGACTGAAAAGGAGCATTGATCTGTGATGTGCAGTGCCTGTTTTGTCTTGCGTGATAAACTGCTTTTTGGCTATGCTTTCATAATGTGCTGTGTTACACTCTGTACCTAGAACTATTTTGGCTGCTATTCTGCTGTGTGGTGTGTTACAGATCATTTCTTGTTGCCACTGGTCTCTGTCACTTAAGCTCTTGTTGACTTTTCTTAGGTGAGCCAGTCTCAAGAGCACCAGCAGTATATCACTTTCCTGCAGAGGTTATTGGGACCTTTACTGGAAGCGTATAGCTCTGCTGTCATCTTCGTGCATAATTTTAGCGGTCCTGTTTCAGAGACAGAATACCTTCAAAAGTTACACAGGCACTTAATAAGCAGGACGGAGAAGAACGTTGCTGTATATGGTAAGTTAAACTGGTTTTGGAACTGGATTTGGTTCACTCTATTCCTCCTAGCACAAGGTAGCCCAAATCCAACTGCAGTTTGTTTATCTCTGGTTTGTTTTTTTTTTCCTGCAGCTGAGAGTGCTACTTACAGTCATGTGAAAAACGCAGTGAAAGTCTTTAAGGAAATTGGGGTAAGTGTTCAAAGATCAAAGTTGGAGACTGTTAAGTTTCATTTCAATAATGAGCACAGTTTTGACAATTCATGGAACCTGTTCACTGTCAGTTTAAAATCTGTGAATCTGTGCAAATGTGTTGTGAGTTTTGATCATTTCCTTTCGTTATGGCTCAGGGCTGTAGGAGAAGAGCACACACTGCAGAACAGGGCACTTCTTACCCCTGAGGAAACCTGTCTAGATGAGCATTAGGTGACTAGACATTTTTATTCACAGGAAATGAAGTTCCTCTCTGCTACTCCGTGTCTTTATTTGACATCAGTGGCAATGCTGGAAGGCTGAGAGCATGCTCTGTGCTTAATAACAGCTAAATTTAATTTTGAAGGACTAATATAAATCTTCAAAAGATATTAGTTTTTTGAATTTGGCTTAGCAGTTATTGATGTTCCAGGGGAACCATCCTAACAGACCTCCAGTGTCCACCGTGAGGCTACACATGTTCTTTTTAAAATAAGGGAATGGTTTTGCACTTTACCACTAGCATTTTAGATTTTAAATCACCTATCTAGATTTTGCAGATGAAGAATTTTCCTTTTGTAAGGATGACACGACTTCCTGAATGCCAGATGGGACTTAGCATTATAATTTTGAAAGCGTCAGCATTTAGGCAAAGTATTGCTAGATAAGGGTTTTGAAGTCTTTGTCTTTATATTCTCATGTATGAAATAATCTAACAATAGTTAGCCTGTAGTAAAGACTGTAGTAAAGGTATCTTCTGGTAGACTGTTAAGAGCTGTGAAGAAAACATGTACCAAATCCATCATTTTAATTCTAGTTTATTCTGCTGTTGCAGAAGTGCAGCTAGATAGCATCTGCTCAGCATCTATTCAGACCATAGCATCTGAGTTCTTGTTTTCAAAGTGCTTACGCTTTCAGTTCAGATGGCTTTTGAGTGCATGTTTTATCCCTCGCTGTTGGGATTTGGCTGTTCATCATACACGGTGTGTATTTCTCAGTTTCTGTTCTTCCATACCACTTGAAAGTCTTCGACACTGAGTGAATTCTAATAATATCTAAAGGCATTGCCAGCTAAGCCTCCAAGATAGGGGAAAAAAAAAAAAGCCTTGGAAATGAGGGCAAATTTAGTACAGGCCATAAAATTTAAATCACAGAAGAAGGGGGATTCCTTTAAGATGGTGATACTTACATATATCCGTGCTGTGTTTTAGGTTTTCAGTGAGACAAAACAAAGAAAGGACACCATTTTGGAACTGAGCACTACGTTCCTACCTCAGCGCAACAGGCAAAAACTACTGGAATTCGTCATGAGCTTCATGGTGTTATAGACCACATATAGCACCTTTTGTCCAGGGACATGAAGACAGGTTTTGAGACTGTCAAAGCCTGGGGACGTTTTGCTAATCACTCAAAGTGTAAGGTGCCACTGTCTGGGTAAGGCCTTCTCTGACTTGAACTACTGGAAGACAAGTGCCTTCTTATGTATGCATTTATGGGTTTCTTACAGTCCCAGTCCTGTTGTAATACAGCGATACTCAGATGACACTTTGGATACAAGTAATTAAACATGTTGCAAAAAAAATAAGATAAATTATTAGAATTAGATTTAAAATTAAGAATGAAGTTTTATCAGTGTTATGTTTTACATATACTTTTAAAGACTGTAACAGATGCACAAATGCACATATTGGTGATCTGTAGCTAACACTGAGATCTTGAGTTTAGTGGCAACACAGCTTATGGCATAAACAAGTAACTTTCATTCCAATTCAGTTTTATTGTTTTAACTAAACGGTTTCAAAATGTTGCTTAGTCAGGATATGTATTTCATGGATAAAGCCATAGTTTTTCATAAACACTAACATAAATGCCAAAATTCTAATGAGAATAACAGTTACAGACATCTGAGAATAATGACCGTGTAGCAGATGGTTGTGAGGAACGTTGTCAGCAGGCACACGTTGCACTATCAGAGCTGTGTTGTGCAGTGGTAAATTGCACTAATCACTGCTGTCATGAAGAATGTGAGAATAGCTGTTCTTGTTTTATTACGGCATCTGTCGTTCAGCCAGGTGAAAGTCAGGAGACAGTTGCCTGAATGTGAATATCTTGTAAAACTTTAGATTATTATTTAATTGAAAGAAGCTACTATGTTTGTTTTTGTTTTTTTTAATTAGTAGGATGTCAGATACTATTATTTTTTAATGGAGTAAAGATTTAATTTGCTGAAATAGTTTTCAATTTTGGCCCTAAAAATTTCAGCAATAACTTCTGCAATTCTTTGGAATCAAGTATTCATATTATATTCTGTTGCTGAGAAGATCTAAACTGGCACAAAGCAGTAACCTCTAGAAACAGAGAAATATCATAAGCAAGGTCCTTATGACTCTGATCTAACTGACTTACCAAAAAAATAACTCATAGACAAAACTGAATGATTAATAAATCCTGTCCTGTGAAACGGGACTTTGGTCTTGCGATTTGATCCTTTTGCATGGAGAATTTGCACTGTAGATTTCATCTTCTCTTCATGTGACTGGAGATTAGATTGCAACCTGCAGTCCTGTATTTTAGTACAGCTGATGTAGCTGAAGCAATAACTTGGTGGTATGTGAAGCTGGTTTGCTTGTGAAATGTGTTTTCCCTCATTTAGATGGCCTGCTACATGAGGGAAATCGGACATTTCAGTTACTATACTGTTTCGCTTGATTCTCCTGTCCTGGCCTTCTGAGCAGAAAGTCCCCCAAACTTCATCATGTAATCTCTGTTGCTTAGCGTAAATATGAAAAAGCATACTTGAATCCCAGCACTTGCACTGTTAACGCCAGCACAAAACTGATGCACACCATTTGAGTTTGTGGCCAAGGAGCTTGCGTTTGTACTGCACATTTGTCAACAGGAATATTTCTGTAAATTTTTTAATTAAACGCTATTAATAATTGAAACCTGCAGTTTAGAGTTTATTAGCATTATACTGTTAGCACTGTGAAATGCATGTGTTTTGTCACTAAACCAGGTGCTCTACAACACTTAAAGACTGAACCAAAGCTACATTAATACGGAGAGAAACTTACCCTAGAGTCGCTTTTGTCCTCACGTCCTTC
>NW_010413353.1:141363-156085 GCF_000710305.1 Buceros rhinoceros silvestris | reverse complement strand
GCAGGATAGTGACTACATCGTAGGTAATTTGTTTTGTGAAGTCTACTTGCTATCTAGGAAAGTTTCATCTACTACTGTGCACTGTTCGTTACCCTGATGAATGCTCCGTACATCGGTTGTTACTGATGGCTTCCACTTAATGTCAAGAAAGACTAGGTGCTTTTGAATAACAAGTTCTCACAGTTCACTGCATTTAAAGTGTACTGACAGCAAAGATTGTACGTAAAAAAGATTGTTGAAAACGAAGCAATACGAAACAAACAGAACTTCTGAGTCACTTTAGTAAGAATATTCTGTCAACTGATGTATTAGTTACCGTAAAACCCAGGAGTGCAGTGGTCACTGGAGTGTTCTGGCTAGGTGTTGCGATAAAAACAAAATCCGGTTAAGATGAATCAGTGAGTGGGTAGGGTAATAATGCGTGTGAATACACACTAATAAATACATTTAGTATGCAGAGGAACGGGGCACCTCGATAACTGGTTTGGTTTTGTATGAAGAAAAAACCTGCACGGGAGAAGTCAGTGCTACAGCTCATATGCCACTGTAAGCCTTTGCATTCGCAAGTGCAACATATATATGCCAGCATGTGTATTATGACACACAACAACTATGCTTTTCCCTGAAAATAAAGCACAGAGTATAAAATTATGAGGCTGTAACAGTCAAAAACTAAACCCAACACTTTTGCACTGTATTTACACCTTCAGTGTCTTCAGATCTTGTTAACCAGTAAAGAAGGGACTGGCCCTGAATTGCCACAGGTATATTTTAAGACTCCTCTCTTACAAAGACTTACACGAGTCTCATCATTCTTAAGAGCATATTACTCAGGTGTGCAAGTCTTTTGGGGCCAGGATTTTCCATGATAGGAGAAAATTAATCTTTCCACCTGCATCCTGTAGCTCTCACTTTCAGAGTGAGGAAAATGTAGAATTGCTCTTCCTGTGCCGCCACAGCTACCCAGGCCCCCAGGGATCATAAACGTGTTAATGCAATGACTTTCTCCTCACACCGATACCGGAGACGTTCCTGCCTTCTCTTTGACAGTACAGGGCTTGTTCACCTGTCTTTGATAAGGAAGCATATACACACACTTGGTTCAACCTGACTGCCTGCTCCGCAGAGAGGTACCAGAATCGTCACGTAGAAGAAGGTTGAGCTGGGGCGTGGTGTAAGATTCTGTTGCTCTTGTGTTTCTGTGCTAATGAGCCTGATACTGCTTCCTGGAGAATGTTACCACATTTTACCTGTTACATGTAACACCGTGTCTGTTGTAGAAGCACAGAGGTGTACTGGAGTAATTTTAATAAATTAAATTGTTTGCTAATACAACCTGGGTTTTGGTTTTGTTTTGTTTTTTTTTAATAACCTGCTGATTCATTCAGTAACTCTCCCATTCCAGGTACTTTCCGGAACCAAACTATAAAAGCTTTCATTGTAGATGTGTCTCTACCAGTGTATATGGACTGGAGCAGAACCATTTGAAAAGCAGATTGAGGTGACATCCTGACTCCTGAGTCACTGCTTGTTTTGTTGAGAAGCAGTGGTGCCATTTCGCTTGTGTTTTCCCATCTCTGCAAGGCTCTTGTACGTGTCTTCCTCTTCTAAAGTTCCTCACACCTTACAGGGAGGATGGACGGGGGGTCATACAGGAGTTGGGGATGGCTGTGATGCTGCAGACTGTCCCTTCTTGTGACGATTTCAAGCTGACCTGGAGTGCAATAAGCACCTGTCAGCAATTCTGACAGCATCTGGCAAATGCAAATCAATTGGAGAGGGGCTTTAATATAATAAAACCTGCATAGATGATCATTACTTAAATTGAGAAGGAGGATGCTGTTTCACTCTTGAGAAATAAAAAAAAAAAGTTGTAATCAACTGATTCTTTAAGAGGCCTCTAGCAATGTTTACATGCAAGCAAGGCTCAATTAATTGACAACTCCAGGCTGAGGCAGGAAACTAAAATTCAATTATTGTCAATAGCTTGAATAAAACCCAATTCTTATTGGTGATGACCTTACATCTTAGTTTTTCTGTAAATGTCTTCCTATTTCTCAGTCTTTTAAAATCCCAAATGTCAGGTGAAGCGCTTATCTCCGGTTTTTGCTTAATTCAGTTTTCTTGTAATAAAAGCTTGTCAGGCTTATTTAGAAGGATCACCTGATCTGAGCTCTCTGCTTTGTTCACCCTTATGGTACACCAAGTTTTCAGCAGCCCTTTACTTTCAAGGTAAGATCCACGCTGGTCTGAATTGCTGCCTGAAACATTTTCTTTTCAGTCCTTTGCAGATGTTCATTGCACTTTGCGTTTGCTGGGTGAGAAGTATCATCCTCATTAATTCTTCTGTAAGTTGACCCACCTGTTAGTGGAATTGTCCAAGAAGTATCACAGTAGATGCTGTCGTTAGAATAAGGAACTTTGTGGCATTAGGGAAGAAACGTGTGTGAAACGGTCATTGTTGTGTGTTATGATGGAGTTCAGACGTGAGAGACTATAAACCCCAGAGATACTTCTAGGTTTCATCTGCCATAAAGCATTGACAGTTACAGAAACAAGAGCTATCTAATGTATAACTATTAGTTATACAAATACACGTGTCCGTAATTATGCAATGGAAAATTTGAGTAGAAGATACATTTGCATAAAAAGGGTGTTCTACAGCATAATAATAATATTGGTTCTTAAACTGATAGTATTTGCAACCTCTTGGTTTGAAATGTTTTACAGAGCGACAGTCTCTGACAGATGAGGAAACCTGGACGTGGAGATCAGGTAACGTGTCTAAGGTCACACATGGGTGTGTGACACCTGTGAGCCTGGGTGTTGCTCCTAATTTACAAGTCACTTCTGATGCTCTCTGGTATTTTTATTTGCCAGTGATGGTAGGTAGAGGAGAGCTGCATGTGTACAGGTACTAAGTGGGTTTTTTTTTCCTCTCCTTAAAGCACAATACACGGTCAGAGTGGAAGAATTACTATTAGTAGAGGACATGAGTCCACTAACATCTAGATCTCGTCTATTCAGTATCTTTCTTAGAGACCTGGGGAATAGAAGAGAGTTTGATCTTCACATTGTAGATAGCAAGATCTGCGGGAGCCAGGCAGTACACTGGAGGTTGTCATGTTCCCGATGGTAGTGATGCGTTTTGGAAAGACCTGAAGTCAAAAGGAAGAATGCAATTCAACCAGGGAAGAACAAGGTGTTACAGCTGAGAGAAGGAAAACTAAATGAACAGGCACAGGCAAGGAAATAAACTGGCTGTGTAGCAATTCTTTGGAGAAAACTGAATCACTGGCAGATCACAAGCAGAACGTGAGTCCAAAGTGGCATGCTGTTACGAAAAGGGCAGACCTCATGCGAAGGTGTCTTATGCCTGCATGTGAATGACAAACACAGGGCAGGACTTTCCAGTGCATTCAGATGACGAGGTCTCAGCTGAGATGCCGCATTCCGTTTGAGGAGCTCTATTTGAAGGATGATACGGGCAAGATGGAAGGAAAAAAACAGGTTTTATTTTTCCTCTTGTGGAGAAGAGAAGAATCTGGATTATTCTCTGGGTATGGGAGTACCCAGGCTGGATAAGAGTGATGGATCTAGTGCTCAGGGAAAAGAATCAGGTTAGATAGAATCAGCAAACATCTTCTTACTGTAAGCAAAGAGAAGGTCAGAGGTAGATGTCCTAGGGCAGGGCTGATATTGCCCTTGTTCTGGACGTCCCTGCCGTATGTTCTGTGCTCCACGGTGGTGAGCAGACTGGGCAGGAGGTGAAGCTCTGCCTTCCAAGGTGGGCTTCTTTCCTAGGTGGAATAGAAAGGGGTTTATGCAGAAGCAGCTTGGTCAGGCTGCTTCGACTGGTGGTCTGGCTCGCTTCTTCATCCCTGAGTCCCAAGATCAGGAGCAGCTCTAATATAGATTATACTTCTTGTTCCCAGAGTTGTTGAGGAATAAAATATGCGAGGGCTTTATTAAGGTGGTTCTGTAGAAATGTTTGCCTAAAGCCGCTGTAGTGATCAAAAAAGCGCATGGAGTGTCAGCAGAGATCAGGAATGGAATAAAGAAGAAACCAGGTAACATCACTGTGCCTCTGCACTGCATCTGGAGTGTTGCGTGAGCATTTTCACTGAGAAACGTGTAGGAGCCTCCTCCCTCTGTAAAATCCCTGCTGTCTGGAAAATGGGTGAGGAATCCTGCCAGGCTGTTCCTGGCAGATGACAATAACAAACTACAAAACAACCCTGTGATCTGTCAGTAGATTACAACACTGGCCCTGCTTTGAGATACTGAAAGCCAAGTGATACTTCCCGAGTTTGGGGTTTACCGCTGCCTTGACTACCACGTTGCCTCAGGAGTTCAGAGTCCAGTGGTTGTATGTACCCAGAGAAAACACCACCATTGATAAATGCCACAGGATTGACAGTGGCACTATTTTAACATAATGCATTTTCTTTGGAAGACTTTCCAGGATCACCCCAAAATACTTCAGCAGCCTCGTTCAGCGAGCTCTGTTCTGTGGGATGGCTGCTGTGTCATTGCTATCCAAGCTGGCCTGTTAACAGCTGGCTGGAGCGTGGCCGGTAAAATCACTGTCTCGCCTTTGACCTGTTGTCCTCCTTCACAGGCTAAGGAAGGGCTGGTGGGTTGGGTTTGTTTCCCAGCTAAGCATTTTGCTTATCTGTGGAAAGTTTTACCTTATGGCTATGTTAATACATCTGTTCTCTAAATTTAGCTGAAGCCTGATTTTCGCAGTGGCGTTGTTTTAATCAGCCTTCCTCTTGTCGCTGCAGAACGGAGAAGGCCAATTAAACTGCTCCCTGCCGGTAAGCTGTAAAAGCCCTTTTTCAGTGTTAATATTTCCTCTTCATTAAACTTAGTTATCATAATTCAGCACCTTTGCCTACAAATCTTTCCCGGTGTCTTACTGGCTGGCTGACCATTGATAGCCTCCAGTTTCCCCAGTTTCTTCTTCCTGCGTGCTACAGGTTTAGATACTTCATCCTAATGACCATCCCTGGTCCTAGGTGCTTCTAATCATCTTTTTTAACAGCAGCTCTTTGGGTGGGTGACTCAGCTTTCTCCTTCAAACAGAGCCCCCGAAATATAAAAATAAGGTCCTTTAAAATCCAGACATGGTAATTAATGAATATTTTTATATATATATATATCAGAAAATCCTGTTTCCTTAAAAATTGATCAAAAAGCAGGCATATTTCTTTCTGTGCTTCCTTGTTTTGGCAAGGAAGAAGAAATCTGAAGAAAGACTGCATTGAAGTAGTGGCTTTGTTCAGTTTCATGTTTTGAAAGTGAATGTAGAAGATTTTTCTCGGAAGTTTTCCATAAAAACTTTCAACAAAACAATTGGATTTGAAATGCTTATGATGTTTCACTCGGCTGTCATGGAAATATAATTCATCTCCTCTTCTTTTTGGACAGCTTGATTAATCCAGTAACACTTGTTTTCCCGAATGAATGTTACTTGTTATTTTTGAAAATGACCAGCCTGACTCAATGAGATGAACTTTAACTCTAAGCTGCAGAATTACACGTTCTATGCAAAGACACTATGATTTGAGGAAGCCATACTACAGGGCACATTCCTTGAAAAATATTTTTTGAGCCCCTAAAGAAATCATTACACATACTACAGTGAGTGTTCCCTGTCTCTAGGAGAGAAGGAAGTTTGGATGTCTCTTGTGTTTACATTTTTGTAATACTTATATATAATGTATATTAATTATGTTGGGACTCCTAAATTATGTTTAGAATTCCTCACTTCTTCCCTCAAAACTCTGGATTCTGTCCCTTTTACCCAGAAATGTTTCTTCTTGTCCAAGAGTCTGGGAAAACTGTTTTTCGTAATAAGAGAATTCTGCTCCTTTACCAGCTGTAATCATTAACCCAAGCTGTAGTTTAAGGAAGTCTGAATCAAAGAAGTGTGGAAATACTGGAAACTAGTATTTCTGGATATATCCCAGAGAGTTAGTAGAGCAAACCAGGGCAGGAGGTTGTATGTTTGTTTTTGTCATTTAATTGGTTTATATGAAATAATCCCTTTGCCAATAAAGAAGGCAGCAAAAATGAAAAACATTAGAACCAGTGACACATATAGATATTTTTCTGAACAAAGTAGATTAAGTACAAATTGCTTATTAATAATTCAAAGCAAAATGCTAGATAAGAAATCGGAGTGGCTTGTCTATCATTTTCAACCATTAAAAGATTAGTCTGAGTGAGGCAGTTGGAGGCTCCTTTATCTCTTACTAAAGCCTCACTTCTTCATTTATTAAAGATTCAGATCTAAATGATGCAGCAGGCTTGAGACATTGCTGTTGCAATAGTCTGGTATGTTGTGCCCTGCTGCAGGCTTGGAAGGTGGGTTTGATGCGGGAAATGTTGGGTTTGCAGGACCTCCTGGAGACAGCCTGGTGACTTCCTTGGGTATCATTACTGTAGGTCACGTGAAGAAGTGAAGAGCTAAGAGGGTGGGGAAATGCAGGAGGGCTGTGCTTTTGGGAGGACTGGGGGCATGTTGCTCTGATACATCAAGGTATGGAACTCAGCTCCTGGCTCTAAAACAGCCTCCAAATGTGACCCTAGGAAGACCACTTAATGCTCTGTGTTTGTTAGACGGTCTTTCAGCCATTGGCAGGTAATGACCTTCGGTGCCCTGGTCCTGGGAGCAGGGCTGGAGGATGGACCGATGCCTCTGTGGTTCCACAGGTTCTGTTGGGAGCAGGGCTGGAGGATGGACCGATGCCTCTGTGGTTCCACAGGTTCTGTTGTGTGCAGTGCTGTGCCCTGCTGTGCTGGCAATCCTGAGGTGCATCTCTGTGCCAGGCACCACTGCCCCACCCCTGCCCCTGAGCCGGGCAAAGTGGTACCTGCTCAGCTGCTGCATGGCAGAGATGGAGCCTGTGGCGTGCCCAGGGGGATGCTGACCTGAGCCCACCCAGTAGCATCATGGCAGCTAGGAATAAAAGACAGGAGGCACAGTGAGACTCCCAGTCCCAGGGCGATTTTCTTCTTTAAAATAAAAAAAAATTCAGTTCTCCCTTTTATTGCTGTGAGATTACGGCAATTTCCGCTGTCCACATGGGCTCTGGTACCCTGATTTCTTTCTCCCAACTCACCCTCACACAGGGAGTTAACCCTGAATCTGGCTGCTCCCTGCTGTGTAAACCACGTATGGTTTTTTGTTTAGATAGCCTTAGAAAACACTCTTCCCCACTGTTTGCCTGCTTTTGCATCCAGACTGTACTTATGAGGTAAGAATTGCCTTTCAGATCTGTCAAGGTTACAATAAAATGAAATAAAAACAGACTTTCTGAAGGAGATCTGTAGTTGCCACTTATGTCCATGGGCAGAAAAATTCCTGATGGCTGGAAAACAGAGGGTTAAGGACTATGGTCCTGGCTTTTTTTTAACTTTTTCTTTAGAGGGATTTTTTTGTACTTTTGCTAATAGACAAACACAGATGAGCCCAGTTCCATCTTCAGTGTGTCCAGCAGATGGTGATGGAGTTTCACCTACAGCCGTGATTCCCGACAAGCGCCTGGACACCACCGTTCCCCTACCTCAACCCCCAGGCTGTCCATTAGAAACAAAACATCATTTCCTTGGCAGCCAGACGCAATATTTGCTTAACATGGAAAACGCTTCGTTTGGAGTGGATTTTATCTGTTTCTGTGATTGATTTTTATAGTTGCAGGAGTCAGGATGTGTATGGCACTTGACACAAACACCGCCTCCTTGAAAGACCATCTATACTGCCTGTGGGCATGGACTGGTGTTTACGCCGCTTCAAGAAAAAATTTGTATTAGGAGAGAAGTTCTCCACTTTGTCTTCCTCCTGCAACTTCTGGTCCAGACAGGTGTTTTAAAGAAACAAAGCCATCACTCCAAGTCCAGACCTCAGCAGGCCTTAAGTTCGGAAGTGCCCCAGATGCAAGACCAGCCTTCTGTGTTGCAGGGCTGTATCAGATCCCCCCACCCTCTCACCCCAACACCCCTCTGCAACTGTGGAAGGCAGAAAACTGCATCTTCTGTGAGGCAGGTAGAAAGGAGAGGCTGTGTCTGTCCTTCGGGTGTTTCAGAGAGCCTGGCAGGACTGCCACTCAGCTTATCCCCCTTTAGATGTAAACCTTCCTCTGATGTTGGAGAGCAACTCCAAGACTTTGGATGAATGTGGGTACAAGGTGTCCCCATGCCGTCGCTACTCCTCCTGAATATTCTGCAAAGCATTGCAAGCATTAACTTAATTTTAAAATATTCTGCAGGTTCTTCTTTGTGAAGATAACCTTCTTGATCTTGTGTCCCAGGAAGAAAAGACCTGAAAACACCAGTGAACAGCCTAATTTATCAGCACACGGTGTTTTTTACACAAAAACCTCCCGATGCACCCTCCAGTTCAAATCAGACTGGAACCTGCCCTAAGTTAAAACTGAGGAGTCCCTTGAGTTGAAGAAAACCTTCAGGGTAGGGGAGACAGCGCAATTCACTCTCCTGCGCAGCACGTAGGTGTGGGGTCTGGGCAGGGAGATGGCCAGCGCCCTGCTGAGCACCTCTGTCCTGGTATCCAGATGGTTTTGTGGAGCCCAGGAGATGTGGTTCAAGCAACAGGAGGGTTCTGCTGGGGAGAGGTGGCCGTGGCCCTGCGGAGGGGGTGACAGTACCGCTCCGCTGGGCTGCTGCGAGGGGAGATTGCCTCAGGTTACTGGCTGAATTACAGCATATGCTGTTAAGTCACTCCACATTAGATGGATGATTTCCCTCTTCCGGCACAGCTGAGTGGAGATACAAACACACACAAACACCCTCTTTCTCTGTGATTTTCCTCTGTGTGATAGATGAAAAAATAAACACACAATTTCCCTATGGTTCCTCTGTGTCCTCCAGGACTCCCATTCTCGGCAGGCCCCGGCCGCCCTGTGCCCAGGTCTGTGATGTCCGGAGGTAGAGCAGCGACTCTTCCACGGGCACCCCCTTGCCGTGGGGAAGGAGCTTGTCTGCCCTTGTGAGGTTGAGAGCTGTGCTGGTGGTGGCATGTGCCTCCGGTGGGGTCTCCCAAGCCAGACAGGTCTCAACTGAAGGGTCAGACAAAGTGTGTCCACGGGCAGGATGGGCTCACTAGCCTTGGGGCAGCCATCCTAGGAGAAGGACAACTCTGACTCCAAACCCGGGCAGATGGAGCTCGTTTAGCCTTGTAAGGCTCCATCTAAGAGAAGGATACTCTAACCAAACCTACGACCCAAGGACTTCGCTGTCACCGTCCAGGCTCGCTAGGCCCTGGCAGATGAACCTCAGGTGTAAAGAATGGAGCCAGTTCCGCGCAAGCTGGTGCCTCACCTAAAAAATCCACCGCACAGGCCCGAAGGGTGCACTCATCGTTTGCAGTGAGCGTGGGAAAAGCCCTTCCCAGATCTTCGTTCGTGAAGCCAAGCCATGATGATGATGATGATGATGATGGTGTTCCTCTGACTGGTTCTCGTTTGCCAGCTGTAACACACCTCCCTTCCAGTCCGGTGGCTTTGCTGTTCTCCCTGTGATCCCTGTTGCGTTTCTTTGGTGCTGCCTTGCAGCAGGGTGGGATGGTTTACACCCTGCTCCAGCCTCAGTTAAGCAGCTTTTTATTTCTTTGCTGGCACCAACATCTGTTTGCAAAAGTGAGGCACAGGTAGAAACTAGACATCACTGAGAGGCTCCGAGACCCTCCGTCTGCTCTGCTCTGCTCTGCTCCGCTTCGCTTGTGGTAGTGCTTGGCAATTTTAAGAAATGAGGTTCTTCAGGTGCCTGGATGTTTGTCGTCTTTTCAGACAACTTCAACCAACTTGCACTAGTCGGAGTAACTGCAGGTGTGATAACAAGCTGTAACACCATCACTACGCAGTTCTGCTCGTGTGCTGCTCCGGACGCAGCAGTCGTGTGGCTGAGCAGGGTGTGCCAGCTGACCGGCCCCTCCGCGGTGTCAGTTCAGCTACAGCTGGTACGGTCCTGTGCCCCGTGGGAGACGTAAGTTCTGCGGGAGGTGCTGGTGAGAGGAGACAGGGAGGAAGCTGTGGTTAAAGGAGACAAGAAATATCACAGGATATAACATTCAAATTCACAGGAAATATCATCTCATTGATTTTGCTGTTCGTGGGGTGCCATCCTTTACAAGTGTAATTAGGTATCCTTTCTTTGTACGTTCCCGGTGTTACTGGTTGCTGGGCATTGACTGTTTGCACACAACCCATAGGGGACAGAATTGCTGCAGGAACATGAAGGAGGAAAATGAGTCTTTAAATTTTCCTGCAACATCAGAGGATTTGAAAAATCGTGAGTGTTTTTGTAGAGCTTTTATATCATTCTCCTTTTCAACTGAGTATCCTGAATGTTTTATAAATATTAATTAAATCTCGTGTGGCTCCTCTGAATTACGTAAAGACAGAATTGCTTCATCCAACAGAAGAGAGGATCCAGAAGCTGCCTAACAATTTGAGACAGCATTAAACGACACCAGCTCAGTGAATAAGAACATAACACCCCTTTGAAACTTCTGAGCAGGAGAAAAATGTGAACAACTGGACAACATCTTTCCACCCTTGCAAAACAGTAGTCTCGGATCATGAAGGGCTGCGTGAGTTCCTCTCTTCCCATAGCCTTCTTCTGTCTCTTTTTGCTTTGTGGGAAAATCTTGTCTCCCTGGTTTAACTTTATCTAAGCTCAGGGTTTTGGAAAGGAAGTAGCTGAAAATGAAAAACTCCTAAAATCCTCACCCTCTCTCTCAGCCCTTAGACCTTACAGATGACCAACAGGTGCTGACACGAGGAACTGCTGAAGAGAGGGCTGGACTGCAAGGAGGTGCCTGGGGAGTGAAGCAGTTAAGGGAACTCTGTGGAGTAGCGTGGAGTTAGTGGGAGCAGGAGGATGAAGCCAGATATGATGTGGAAACCTCATTAGACAGCAGAGCAGAGTGATTTAAAGGGCTGTCAGTGTAATACCAGAGGATGCTGCTTGTTTGAGAAGGAATTTCAAGATTATTCTCAGTCATTAGGACTGCAGAGGCTCACCCAAGGAGATGAGGCAAGAGCAAACTGCCTGCAGTTACACATCAGGTGTTAGATGAATGACTTACCACACCCAGCTGAAGAACTTGAGTTTGGTCTCCAGTTCATCAAAAAGTTTAACTTGAAGTAGAGACCTGCACTTAATGAGGAGTTATTTACTCAAATTTCTCATCTGCTACTGAAATGATTCTCATCCTTTTCAAATACCTGAGAAAGGCACTGGATTAATTGTTTCTCCAGCTGGACTTCTAGTGTCATCTAAAGCCGCTCTGGATCAATGGTTTCTAATAAGATGAGTGCAAGGATAGAATTAAAGAACAGTGCAAAAAATTGTTTGTATTAGAAACATCAGGGAATTTTTTTTTCATGGTATACCAGATACATCAAGGCAATCCTGAATGCTCTAAAATCTCAGCGCATAAAGAAGATGATGTGCTAGAGATGTTATTTATTTCTCAGTGCCACTAACTGACCTTTTATATAGAAATTAGTTATGGAAAACCTGCACGGCCTAGTGGGCATCAAGCTGCTCATGCACCAACAATGCTTGCCCAGGCCATAAAGGCGCTGTAAACTGTGTTAGCTGGAGTCTAGGCACTTCTTCCCCTCTACTGAACACTTAAGAGGCCACATCTGGACAATGTGCCAAATTTTTGCCCTTTCAATACCCAAAACAAAGGCTTGCTCTATCCTGCTCTCAAGAAGAAAGAGACACAAGCTGCAACAAGGAAATTCCTACCAGATACCAGGAAAAAACCCACAGTGAGGGCAGTGAAACCCTGCAGCAAGGGCTCAGTTGAATCTCTGTCCTTGGAGGTGTCTAACACCTGGAAAAAGGTGGTGACTGGAAAAGGTGCTGAGCAACCTGGCCTAAACTGGCCCTGCTTCAAGGCAAGGTAGGGTTGTGTTGGACCACCCAACTTCCAGAGTTCCCTCCCAGCCTAAATTATTCCAATGTTATGTTCCCGTTGGGAACTGGAGCAGACCTGTGGAATCCGTATTTTTAGCTCTCTAGGCCATACTTAGACAAATTAACAGACGTGATCAGCTTTTGAGACAGTAAGGTTTGTGTTGCTGTAAGAATTGTGATCATTGTAAGGTCATGATTGTTCTGCTTTTTCTTAAATGTGAAAGTGGAACTGTTTTTCTTGTTTTAATTCTTTTCTTTACCACATATGAATTCACCCCTGCTGAGTTTTAATCCACTGTGAATTTTCTGGCTTAGTTTCCTGTAAAACTTCTTTTGAAGAGCCCTTGTAAAGAATTGCATGGACTTAGAATAGAAATGAAGGGTAATTCAAAGCATAGATCTGTTAATCCTGAGAGTCTCAGTACTACCTCTTGATATACATAGGTAAAATATGCAAAATGAGAGCAATCAGTTACAGCACGGCTGCAATGAATCTGTTATTAGCTCATGCAAGGCACGCTATATGAAGATTGATGAAGGAGGAAGGAGGCGAAAGTGAATTTATTTTGATTTAAATGGTCCCAGTTCAATGATTTCTCTGCTGCCTTGGCACCGTAACCCAATCAATGATTGGCTTGGTGAAGTAAGAGGTTTGACAGTGTTTTAATGCATTTCATTTTACAGCCGTTGCTTTCCTACACACAGTATTTGTACAGGAAAAGTAACAATACCTGACTAAGGAAGTGAAAATGAAGTGAACTATTAGGCAGATTTCTCTGTATTCATCCTCTGTAGGATCTATATACCTTTGGAAGGCTTTTTTGTTGCTTTTTTTGGGTGTGTAGCGATACTAGATAATTAGCATCACATGAACACCGACGTCCTGCCTTTCCGTTCAGGGCAAGAAGGGGAAGGGCACTACATTGCGAAGAAACAAACGGCACTCAGGGTAAAACACAGTGCTGGGAGCAGCTCGGTTAGGTTATAATTTTGTCCTCATCCAAAGGGGGTTTTGAAGAGCACTATTAGCTTCCAGAGACATGAAGGAGGATTTCAGCAGTGATTTCATTATTTGTCTTTGTTTCGGTTAATGGTTTTGCTTCCAGGCAAAATAACCGAGAACATACACCTACTCACAGTACCCAGCAAGTTCTTTCTCTTAATTTCTTTCCCCTTTTTGCTTTTAACATTACCATCTCCCCTTATAGTTAACAACGTGTCAGCATTGTCATTAAAAACCTCTAGTTGCATTTTTATATATGAACTGTAATAAAATTTGCTTCAGGCTTCAAATTTGGTTTCTAGGGACTTGCTCGTGAGATTGTGTAAAACATTTTATGAATTCATAAAAAATATGTTAGGCTCTTCTCCAGGTCTTGGATTCTCTGTTGAATCACCACCACAAACTTCAATAAATATGTTTTTAATGCAATTTTTTTTGTGAATTTCTTATAGAGCATATTATAAATTTCTTATCAGAATTTCTTTATAGCTTTATTTCTGCTTGTCACAAGTTAGAAAGAACGCTTATTGTTTCTGCTGCTTTAGAAATTGGTTCTTGGATAATCAACACACTCTTAAGACTCTCAGAAAGGTTGTTGCATATCTGTATTCTTGCACAACTCTCACATTTCCCTGACTTCAATCTCTCCAGTCTTCTTGTTTTACATATTTCCAGAACGATTTTGAGTGATATGAGCTGGCTGGCCGGGATCTTTAAACAGTGCTACCATACCTGCAAAACCTCCGCAGGGAAGATTTTAATTCTGTAGGCTACTTCTCCAAAGTGCTTGAGGGAATCAGGTTGCCAGAAGACGGGCAAGGACTCAGGATTTTAATTTGCTCAAAACAGCTGAAACAAAGAGAATTATCTGTGGTATTATAGAGTTAATAAATACAACTCTTAACATGACTCTTTAGTTTCTGTGAAGGACAGAAATGCAGGATTTGTCCTGCTGGAGAAAACCAGGTCTGTGACATTCAGCCTCCTGCAGCTGCTGGGACATGCACTAAGACACAAGTCCGAGAAACCCCCCAGTTACACAACTTGCCCAAAGCGAGGAATTTCGTTCCCAGATCTCATGGCTGAGAATACAGGCTGAAACACGGGATAGCTTTTATTGTGTGATCTTCCGTATCCTTCAGCACCACAGCATCAAGTGATGCAATGAGTTTCAAAGGTTCATGCGCTGTGCTGTGACACGGTAAACCTGGGTGATGTTACAATTTTGCTTTCATAAATCAGCATTATTACCTGCTGCCAGATTTAGGAAGGAATTAGGACCTCTTTCAAAAAGCAAAGTTTGAATTCAGAAATATGTTGTTCTCTCATGATTCTATTCCCCTCAGAAACACCCAATGAGCGTGTCATTGGTCTAACAGGCTGCAGAAGTCCTTCCTAACAGCAGACTGTGAGTGAGAGTCTCTGGGTCAGATCTCTGCCTGGTGTCAGGCCAGACAGCACACAGCGAGTGCATCCCTCCTACTAATCGTAAGGTGTTTTTCTTCCTGCTTGTTCAGGAGTTAGACACTTGGGTACCTTCCTGGCTTGGACACTGAACCGGCGTGTTCAATGACTGTGATTGTCCGTGCAGAGAACTCTGCAAACCACCCAAGACATTGGAGGTACTTGAACCCTTTTTCCTTTGAAAGAGCTTGTGTGGCAGAAAGACAGTTTTCTTGTTACTGGTTGTTCTGTAATAAAGTCCCTCTTTAGATGTTTTATGAAGAAAGAGGGTTTACACGTTTTCTTTCAATATTGCTCGTG
>NW_010413353.1:113488-141287 GCF_000710305.1 Buceros rhinoceros silvestris | reverse complement strand
TGTAGGGAACCATCTGAAAACACAAAATGAAATGACTCTGAGAGGAAAGATGTGGGAGCAGATTTTTTGTCACCCAGATAAGGAAGAGGGCAGGAGGTGGGGTTACTGCCACTGAGACTTTACAATAGCTGGCCGCTAAGGTTAATGAATGCTTGAAGCCATGTCTCGAGTTCACTCTTCCGTAGAATATAAAAAACCATCTAACTGAATCACGTGAAAGCCGTGTCCTCTAGTGAGTCTCTTGTGTCTGCTGTTACCAATAAGGTGCTCTGTCCCTGAGTGCAGAGGTAAGATTACTTCTCTGGGTAACCATCAACCACAGGGTCAGGTGAGCGGCATGGCACTGCTGACTAGAGCAGTGGCCCTCAGACTTACCTGTGCAGGACCCCCTGATGAGTCTCTCTAGTGTGCCAGACTTTGCAGCACTTCAGAAAGACCTGCATTATGAAGGAGTCATCTGCATCTGCAATGGGACTGACAAAAGTACCACGGACCTTTAAATTCCTGTAAAATCTCCTAGGAATCTCCTGGCAGCAAAATGGCAAATGATGCAGACCTGAGCAATCCCCATCTTTAGAATAAGATGAAATAAAATCTGAGGTGTGAACATTAAGGCTTGGGATAAATATCTGAAGGTTGTGGTAGTGCACCACTAATAAGACACATGTGTGAGCTTGTGCAGTCATTTGCTTCATTTCTAGCAGCACTTTACCTGGTGGAAGCCAGCAGAGAGAGAGAGAATGGCCGGAATTGATAAATAGCTGTGTTGGAGAGTCAGTAAACCTTAGCACAGAGTCCTTCTGCTTGTCATAGGCAAGTGATTTAAAAATTCTGTCCCTTAGCTTCCAATAGCACACTGTGCACAGACCATCTTTCTTCACCCCACCTTACAGCTGTCGCCTGCAACAGAGAGCCCAGAAGTGATGCAAAAATCACCTCTCCAAACAGTACACAGGACTAACAAGAAACCACAGGGAAAATGCATGTACTCATTGCTTGTAGTAATCAGTCCTCTGCAATAACAGCTGCAAGTTAGTGCTTTCCCTCACGGTGTTTCTTACCAAAAGCTTTCCTTGAAAACAAATCTTATGCACGGAAAAAAGATAAAATACTTGATGGTCCCAAAGGTTTTGGAGCATTCAGTTCCTTCTAAAATTAATGGAATTAGGGGCTGTAAGTCCCTTATGTGGCTTTGAACATCCTGCTTGACTAATATTTAAACTGCTGAAGCTCATTGCAAACCCCCAAGAGGGAGCACTGGCAGGACCTCCCAGGAGTTGAGAATACCAGCAGCTGGCAAGATGTACTCATTCCTATGTATACGAAATGCTTCACTCTCATAGCTGCAAAGCCACAGCGGTTTCAAATCTTCAATGGCATCTGCAAGTCTTCAGTTTCATATGTTCCTATGCTACTGAAGTCTTTTGCTTAATTAAGTAAGCAATTACCTGTCAATCACGCTTTTCTCACCCATCAGCTGCTCTGGGTTGCACACATCCCTTTGGTTGACTGCTATGTGACTGTATTTGAGGACCAAACCTTCTAACTTTAATTTTGGTCATGCTTAGAGCCCTCCTTCGCCCCAAGGCCACCTTGTCTGCCCCGCAGTCAGTGTCTACACATAGCAAAAATGGTGTTTATGGTGGTAATTGTGGTCTGCAAGATCTAGTCCCAGCTGGGGCAGCTAGTGGGCATTACTGCCCTAAGAAGCAGCGGGGCAATTATTAAAGCCAAGTTTCATGTAAAATTTGGAATGAGAACTCATACTGGGAATATTTGGGTGTCAGCTGACAATTTTACCATAGCTTTTGTGAAATCTACTTAAATGCCCTCAATGCTGGTTAATATTAAACACTCCAGCTTGTCCCATGCAAAGTGGCAGTACTGCATGTTCGCTGTGATGCCTGCTAAGATGTGACTGAACAGATTGTGTCTTGTCCAGTTTCCACTGCTGGAGGCCGCTGGAATAAGAAACATGATGTTCAGAACCACTTATTGAAACAGCAGGAAAAAATGTTGGAAAAACTTGACAAAAATCATGGACTTTCTTCTCCTAGCTGAAACATATTTGCTTTATTAGCTGGTCTGAGAGTTAAAGAAATAAGATTTTGGTTAAAAAATCTGATTTAGAATGGGGAAAAGAAAATTAGCATAGTTTGGATTGACTTTTCTGTTCTGAGAAAAATCTTGAGAGGTGTCAGTGATTTAATTGTGCCTTAATTACCTGTATAATGGGACACAGCTACTTTGCAATATGTGTTTCACTCCAGCTAGGAACGTAAATGATGCAAAGAGTATAAAATATGATAGATCACAGCTCAATACTCTGATGTCTTACAATTTAAGATCTAGAAATTAATGTACATTGATTCAAACAGCTCAAAATACCCTACAAAAGCTAATCAATCCAGAAGTACTTACAAGCAATAATTCAGTCAGCTGGCAAACTAACGGAGTGTTAATGATGAGTGAGGAAGGTTCCCTACGTTTGTGAGGTATTAGCTGGATCATCTAATCTGGTATTGCAGATAATTGTCTAACAATATATATTAAAAAAACAAAGTGTGAAAAAAATTTAATTCCAGCAAATGTTCATGTAGTTGAAGAGGTTATAAAAAAGCTGCAGAGATCATAAAATTGAGGTAATTTGTTGTTGGCTTTTAACATTGTTGTCTTTCAAATGAAGGGATGGGTTGCTCCTGTCAGGCCCTAGAGGGTGCTAATGGCTCTTCATGTCCCTGCCCAGTCTCTCCTGGGACCTCTCCCACCCCTGCCCATGGCCTAGGAGACCCATTTCAGCCCAGCCAGGAGACATCAGTCCCTGCCTGTATATTGCCCTGACTGTGATCCTCTTCCCTGGATAGACCTGGACCTGCCCTGTAGGTGGTCTGTCCCCTGGATCAACCCCTCAGAAATATCTTATAGATTTGTCTCCAGTCCTGTCTTTCTGAAATGGCTACTGCTGCCATATACAAGATGTAGGAGAAGCCCACCAAACTGTACCCCCAGTGTTCTCTTGGAGGGTTTCTTGCTTCTGTCTGTTTTTCTCTTTTTGGGCAAAAATGCTGTGGAGCAGATGCTTCTAAGTGCTGTGGAAAGGCCTCAGGCAACACCGTGAGCTCATCATGGGTTCGTAATGGGCAGACAGTAAGATCATTTGGGATAGAAAACAGAGGCTCAGGTGTGGACCAGGCTTAAGCAGGGGGTAGAGACATTCTCAAAGTTTCCAAACTCTGTGGAAATAAATCTGCTGCTGAACAGTTCCAGCCAATTCACAGCACAGACTCAGGCGATGGAAAAGACCCGTCAAGCTGGGCTCTGTGAAGCACAGCTGTAGCGGCACAGGGTTGGGCACCTGGACACCTCTGGCACCCCTTGGGGTGATCTTGACACCCTGCAGCAAGAAACTGCCAGGACCAGATCGTTCGCATTCTCCCTTTGAGATGTATGGTGGGTGCTTTGACGAAACAACCTCTGGATGGGATTTTACCAGATGTTTGGTAGTAGTTGAATTTTCAGCTGGGTTCTGAGGAGCTAATTTGTGTCAGTGGAGCTCTCCTCAGTTACAGGGACTGGAAGGCCAAGCTTACGTTTCCTTATTGAAGACAACTGAAAAGAACAAGAGGTTTTATAAATATCTTTAGTTTAAAGGAAAGATAAGGAAACAGCCAGATAAGCATTTTACTAGGGAACTTCAGAAGAGCAGCAAGTTAATTAAAAAATGCCACTTCCACAAAAAATGACAATGTTTCTAAAAGCTGAGACAAAATAAAATAACTTTAAGAAGAATGAGAGAAAGGAATACAACTTTTTTTTTCCACACTAAAACTTCATCTAACTAGTGAAACACCACACATCAAAAATGCAGCTTTGTCTTCCATGCTATAGTTAATGCTGAGACACATCTGACAACGTGCCTGCTTGCCCAGCACCAGCCAGTCGCTTGCATGGCTTTCCTGAGATGCTGGAGAGCTTCTCCTCAATCTAAACCCAGCTGGTGACCCCTGTGTTAGCAGGGTGAAGAAAAAAAGTTTGCTTGTTGTCTGCCTGCAGCTGTTGGAAGCGTCTCTGAGCTTTCTCTTATTTTCCAAGAAGGGGGAAATTGCCGGTACAGGAGAGTTAGCATGTCTTTTTCACCACAGGCTATTTATGAGGGCTGCTCCGAAAGTACCGCCTCGTGGTTTGTTATGTTGGCCCACAACATCAGAGGCAGGTGTTGGTGGTATGGCAGTAGAGGTTGAACCTTTCCACCAATATTCCATTAAATTTTGTTGCTGTGTGACAGATGGCAGCAGAGGGGCAGTTGGACAAACCGGCATCTGACACGGCAGTGCGTATGAAGCAAAGGGGTGTAACAAATGCGGAACAAATTGCACCCATTGACGCTCATCGGCGTTTGCAGAGACCAAACAGTGGATGTCAGCACAGTGAGGGGGTGGGTGGCGGTTTCAGCAGTGACAGTGTGTTCCCTCCACTGGTGCAGGTTTCTAACGAGCACAGCACACAGGCTCTTGTTCATCGCTTGCAAAAATGCGCAGCCCATGGGAGTGACTGTGTTGAAAAATAATGTTTTGTAGCTGAAGATTTTTCTCTATCAAATAGTGTTATTGTGCTCTTTGTATCTGCTGTAGTTTCCATGGAAATAGGAGGCATTACTTTCAGAGTGACCCACGTATTGTAATTTCATAGCAAAGAACGATAATTTTTCTTTTAATTTAATAACAGTAGATTCCTGCATAGCAGTTAAAACTTTAATGGGAGCTCACACTAAATTTCTGTGTAATTTTCTCTACCTCTTTGGGCTCAAGATCTTATGAAGATTTAGTTGATTTGTTTAAAAATCCTTTCTTTTGTGGACTGCTAGGGTTTTTGTGATGTCAGTTGCTATACTAATTCCTACTTGCTACGTAATGTTCTAATTACTTTTGAAAACAATTTCACAATTTACTGAGAAAATCAAAAGGAAATTGTTGTAGATATCATTTAGAAAATAGCGTGGACAGGAATGGTGACTGAAGATTTGTCAATGATGTTTAAAAAATCAAATCAATGCTAGTGTTGTTCTAGTATCAACAGTGGCAAGTGCCACTGAAAGATTAAACAAACGAAAAAGAACTAAACTTCCATGATTCAGGCCTAAAACTCCAGGTGCAATGAATTCAACATACACCTATTTAATACTTTCAGAATAAGTTAGCTGTCTGTCTGTGCGTGCAGTCTGAGTTTGCACAGCCTTATATATGCCTTTTGGTATCTGGGTCTCTGGCTCACACCAGTAGTAGTTTAAGAGTTGCTTTCGTTTCCTTTCTGGGGGCCAAGCTTGGAAAGATGCATGGAGCTTATAGACAAAATCAGGCTCTTGTGGCTGGTTTTGTTGGTTGAATTCTTCAGTTTTCCTTATCCAGAGGTGAGTTTGAAGGCATAGAAGAGTGGCAGTGATCAGAACAAAGGGCTCTGGTGGGAGGCTGGTTCCAGAAAGGTAATCATCTGTGAAGCCAGGGGCCAGATCTTCAGTGATCAAGAATAAGCAGAGGATGAATAGTACACCTGCTGAAACTAGTCCCTCCCACGGCAAGGAAGCACGAGCTGCTGTCGGAGCGTGGATGTTTGTTTTCACTGCACGGACGTGCCTAAAACTCCAGCTGTGGCATTTACAGCAGAGGGTACTGCAGCAGTCAAGTCTAAGGTGATGAATATGGGGCCTATCTGCTTCCAACAGGAAAAAGACTTTTGTTTGCCCACATGGGGCAGAGTGGTCATAATCACCAACGTGTGAGTTATGATTGCCTTTGTTCTATGATGTCTTTCCTAGAAGCAGACTCAGCCTGACAGATTTGAGTCTCCAGCGGTATTTCAAATGCTGCGAGGCTCAGGTGTGATGAGGTCTGTTATTTATGGTTTGACCTGCTGCATATAGAATAAATGCACGCAGGAATTAAATTCATCCACCAAATGTTAAATTATCTACATCAACTCGGCAACATGCAGGCAACCTGATGCATTTCTATTATGTCATCAAAACACCATATTTCAATTGTGCAGCAGTAATAACAGACAAAAAAAGTCAGATTCCTTGAGTAATGCATAGTGTCTCGCAACTTTCCTCAAAACTGATGGCACCAATGTTAATTTTTCTACAATATTAACTAGTTTATATTAATATTCAATTCTGTTTTGTAGTGCTTAAGTGAACTGCACATCTGCCAGATAATATCCAGAACACAAAATGCTCTGTAGTAGAAAACAGCAATAAAATTACTGTATAGCTTCCTGTGTGTGTTTTAATTAATCAAAGAAAATACTCTGTGCAGAACATAAAACAATTAATTCTGGCTAAGAGACAAAGATGAAACATTTAACTACTCTGCTAGATAATCACAACAAAAAGGCACACGAAGCTGAGAGAAAGAGATAGGGGAAAGCTTCTCCGTAAGCACAGGGAAAACTTCAAAGAGAAATTAAATTTAAAAGAGACTTGGGTGGGTTAGCCTAGAGAGAAAAGAGTGGTAGTGATATTTTGGGGGACCTTAGGTTTCTATTGTTATGGTGAGATCTTCTGTGCGTAACATGCAGATGAATCCTAATCAAAACCAGGTCCAAACTGATATGAAAATGCTTGAGCTGTTCCTTATCGTATAGACAAACTTGTAAGAAAAAAAGAAAACAAGTTGGTGGGTACTAAGAAAATGACCCGCTGTCGATCTCACAGGGGAAAATTTGAGCCTTAATCTGAGATTCCGCTGAGCAGATGGGGTATGAGTTCATGGAGATTGCAGAGTCCTAGAGAAAATGATTCATTTTCAAAGGGGTTTGTGTTCCCAGGAGAGGTAAAGTAAAAGACACCTCAGAAATCCTCATGGTTTATTTAGGACTAAGGCCCAGGGAAGGCTGTGGAAATGCTTGTGTTGTCTGTAGTGGACTCAGAAGGACACTCAAAATATTTCTTCTAAAAAACACATTCATGGTACCTAAAAAGCATGCAACTAACTATGAATAACTAACTCTTAGAAATAAAGCTGGAGAATAAGTATTTCCACACATAAATCACAGACCACCCACTTTTTCTCCCCTCTCTCATGCCTGGGCTTTAAGGGCAAAAGTATCATTAGATCACCTAACCTGACCTCTGTCACCCAGCTGTCCTCATTGAGCCCACAAATTCCAGCTGATCAGCTAATATTGTCACATTGCTCTGATTTAGCTGCAAACTCTGTCCAAAGAACATCTTTCCTGCAAGGAAAGAAAATACAAAACTTTCTTGTCTCAGATTTTGAGAGATCCACAGGTCTGAGACCTCTTTTCCCTTTAGAATCATAGAATCATAGAATCATTTAGGTCACAAGAATTCTGTTTTCCAGTTAATCCTGTATCTCCTGGGAAGGGCATATCTATATCTAACTCATATACCTTAAGTGCTACAAGTATTGACACTGACTGACCCAGTCCTTTTCTTCTAAGGCCACCTTCTAATGTACTTTGTCCTAGTTCTGTAAAAAGACTCAGGTGTTTTTCAGTGTTACTCTATGTACTTCCCGTTGTTCCTGTGGCTTGGTCTCCCTGATTGCCTCATTGCTCTCACCTGCAAAATGAGACCTCGCCCCACATGCTCCAGGTGAAGCTGAGTTCTTGGCTTAATAAGCCGGTAGACCAAATAAGATAAAATCTGAAGAAAGAAGCTAAGTTTTGGCTTGTCGAAGAGCGACTGCATTTTCTTATGAGCCTCTGAGGGAAGATGGTCTCCTTTAGATAAGGTCTGGTTGGAGGTAAGTGCTTTTAAGGATCCTGCTGGGGGTGGAAAAAAGAAAAATGTTGACTGAAGTTGTCGTATGGCTGGAGTTTTCATACTTAAAAGTGTTACAAGTCTGAATACTTTCAGGAGCTACTCTTTTCTGGAGAAATATGTAACCTGTTTGGTAGGTGTTGCTAAATGGTGTAGATGTGAATAGTGTGTCTTGGTTAGGTGATGGTGGTGAATTACAGCTGATTCATTAGTTCTGAGGAAAATTAGATGCTGGATCTTGCTATGGAATCCCTTTAAAGGGCTTTTTTTGGGAGCTCTCTATCCAGTGTCAAAAGAGTCAGTGGCAAAACTCCCCGTATGTGTGTATGCTTCTTACCCTGCTGAGCACAGAAGACCTAGTTCTTCCCTTTCTCCATTAAAACAGTCACATTTACGGAAGTTGTCCTAACCAGTGGGCTATAGGACCTGTAAACCTATATATGTTTTGGAGTGCTACTTGCTTTGGTTAGTGTGTACTGGGGGCTAATCCTCTCTCACAAGAGGTGGTGATGTCTATTAACAGAGCTTTAGGCAAGCCTGAAAGGTAGATGTGGCAAAGATTTCAAGTGCTGTGTTTTGTTTGTTTCTTAATACAGAAAAGATTTGTTAACTAAAATCTATTTGTCTCCAGGCACTATTCATAGTCTACTTCATGCAAGCACTTTCTTGTCAGATTCCTGCCTGCCTCTGTATAGTTCCAAAATTGTGACTAAAACCTGCAGTGACTCAAGTGATCCCTAGGCTTTACCCTGGAAAAAACCTATTTCAGTATGAGTATGTACACCAAGATTCACTGGGGCAGTGCTGAGCCTCTGCGAGGTACAACTTTGTGGGAGACAGTTTTGGGTGAAGCTCACAACGTGGGTTACTGTCCAGTATTAGGCCTCTCGGATCCTCCTGTTAGGAGGGGGCACCAGTGATCCTTGGAGGGAAATGTTCTCTTAGACAGGACTTTTAATAAAGGCGATGAATCAAACTGTTTATCTGCAAAGCATGCTAGGAATGTCATAGGAAGTTCTTCTTGTCCCACACTCTTTTAATCACAGTGTATTTTCCATTCTGAGAGAAAAAAAAATTTTCTAAAAATCTGTTTTTCCTGGCATTTGTGGCGCGAGGTGTAGTAGTGCTATCCACGGGTGTAAGCCTGGCTTCCATCTTGTTTAAACTGTCAGATTTGCAGTTCAGTTGTGATTTGTAAACCTTAGTTTGCAAGGACTAAGATGTTGGAAAGATGCAGGATGAACTCTGAGCTGAAGACTGACAAACGAAATGAGCTGTTATATGCTGTCCACTGAACTTGGCAGTCTGAGACTTTAGTTTGAGTGGTGGCTTTAAAACTTAAACCAGTTCAAGCTTTATAGGACATGAAGAGCAAAGAATGAATCAAACCACTTTTCACAAAGTGAAGGTAGAACTCAATTAGTGCACTTAATTAGTGATGGAATGTCTATCTTATGATAGAGATAAGAATTTGTGCTGTTGTTTTTTCCCTCTTATATACTAAATGACACTGCTTTCTTCTTGATGTATTGTGAATCACCAATTCATAACCAAATAAACCCTTTGTTTTATCAAATGTTAGTTATAGTAGTAGTGAGAGGATTTAGTTTAGCTATGTAATATGAGAAGCCAAAACTTGTATCCAAGTTTTAGTTCAGTGAAATGTAGTAGACATCTCTTGAGTTGGTTCAATTTGACTATTCAGGTGATTAACAGTTGAAAAGCAATATGTTAAACATTACCTATAATTAATTATTTACTTGCATGCCTCTGTAACCTGCAGAGCAGACAGTGGGGTGCTGCATACAGCCAAGCCCTGTAACAGGGTTCTCTGCAGGCGCTGATAAATGGAGCATGTTACACAGTGGGGAGAGGGCTCTCCTCAGAGAGGAAGGATAACAGAACAGGAGTGAGGGGAAGTAGGCTATTTTGTTGTGTGTATGTGGTAGGGCTGCCTCTAATCCATTAGGTATCAAGTGGCCTCCAAGAAGTAAATCATAAAAAATGTCAGCCGTATGCCCAATTTCAGGAAAATGCTGTGCTAGGCTAAAAAGGACAAATCAGATGTTGGAGGGGTAAGGCTGACTGAATGGAAGAACTCAGTGTGAATAATACGTTGTTTTGATTTCTAACAAACACTGCTGTGTGAGTAATGATCTGACTTGGTGAAGACCTTATTCAGCAAGTAAACTTTGAGAAGTTGAGCAAATAGGTAAATGCTCAGCAATGCTGCTAAACAAGTGTGTTGCAGGGAGTGGATGTGTGTGGGCATGGCAGCTGGACTTCAATAGGAAGCTTGGCAGATCTGTAAGTATGAACAAGAAGGGGTTTGTGCAGCTGCTGGGGGATAAAGTCCTCCCAGATCTCTGTGGGGAGTATACCTGGAGCTCCAGCCCCTTGTCACATTGTGTGGATCTGTACCTCTTCTGATGAATGCTATCTTGGACAAACAGGGCGGTTACATATGTGAGCATCTAGATGGAAGGAGTGCAAGTTTGGGCAGTGACAACTGTTTCAGAGGGGGGTATGTCATACTGATAGCCTCTTGAGGGCACACCAGTGGACTGGGTGTTGGAGAAAGGGCTTTAAGCTGAGGCCTAAATAATCTAAGTGAAGATGGATCTTGCAATATCTATTTACTGCAGACACAGGTGGGAGGTCTCATGCAGCTAGTTAAAATTAGTAGAATGTAGCAGGTGACAGTGGGTTGTTCCATCCCAAAAGGAAGCACAGGGCAAGTGTGAATGTCATCTTTCTTTGTACTTTTTCTCTTAGGAGCCTCTAACCTCATAGTGTTGTGTTTAAACATAGATGTGTTTTCCCTTTTTGTGGAAGGCTTGACTTTTAATGTGGTGAAAGTATTTTTCACTCTGTTTATAACCAAAAACATCCTGCTGTATAGAAAAAATCTGTCATTGTTTTCCATGTATTTCAGATGTGACTTCTGAAAAAGTGCCTAATTGATTATTCCTTTTAAGAAATGTTTTGGCTTTTTTCTCTCCCTCTGGCAAGGATTTGCTCTTGTGTTTCTACCAGGAAGTGTTCAGTAACCTGCTGAAATGTGACTGCAGCAATGAGTGCTCTGCTCAGTTTTCATTCCTTGCCAGAATTGTACCAGGCTAAATGCCCTTCCTTGGGAAGTACAAGGTGTGTGTATGGTAATCACAGTCACTCAAATTCTTCCAGAGCTGCAGGAGGCAACAACATTGCTACCAAATCACCAATCCAGTCAGAGTAGGACAGTGAGAGAGACAACACTTGCCTCCTTTCCTGTGCCCAGCATTGCTAGCTCCTTCCACTCCATGCAGTGGGGTGTGGAGGTGCAAAGGATGGAGATCACAGGCAGTCCTAGTTTGCTCCATGTTGCTTCTGCTGCTGGTTTTTTGAGGGAAACAATCCTGTGGTAACATGGCATCCCTCCCACAGGAGCCAGTGCTCCACAAATTTCTCCAGCTAGCATGAGGGTCTCCTGTGGGCAGCAGTTCTCCCAGCGACAAACCACCACTGCACAGATCTCCCTCAGAGTTGTGGCCTCTTTCAGGATCTGCCCCTTGGTCCATCATGAGCCTCTCCACGGGCTGCAAACAGACCTTCACTGCATTGGTGATCTTTGAGGACTGCAAGGGCTCAGCCTGCTGTCTCACCATGGGCTGAAGGGAAATGGCTGCCCTGGAGCACCTCTCCCACCCCTTCCTCACTAACCTGGGTGATAGCTTGGTTGTGTCTCTCTCTCTCCCTGTCTTACTCCCCTCCAAAACAAAAGAGAGCTCCCCAAAGGCCATTGCCACACTGGTTTCCCCTCTTAAATATGTTTATTGGCAGAGGTGCTGATGGGCCCAGCCTTGGCCAGAGGTGGGGCTGACCTGGAGCTGGCAGAGTTTTTTGTGAAGCTTCTTAGTGGGGTCACACCAGCACCCTCAAGCCCATCTGCTGAAACTCTACCAAGCACAGCCAGCAGCCTCCTTCCCCTACTACCAACACCCTGCCAGACAAACCCAACTCAGCCACTTGGTAACTTTGTGTTTCAATCTAATCTACAGTGAGTAGACAATTGCTGGGGATTCTCGATTTTTGAGAAACCATGGGCTACCTCTCCTGATTATTTCTACCTGTCTGGGGGACTGATCTTCACTGATTTTCATCAAAACACTCTGACTTTCTGAATAATGTCCTGAAGGAAATGATTCTTGGCAAAAGAGTTCTTAATTACATTCTATTTCACATTCATTCTACATCCTGATCTTTATGGCGAGGGTAGTGGTTTACTTCTGAGAAACTGGTATTGTGGCCTGCCCCTTGGGAACTTCTAGGGCGGCACAGAGAATTACAGCTACCATTAAACTTGCAGCAATCACAAATTGAAAACACAAGATGTCAGGAAAAGTGTCTTGCAATTATCTGAGTCACAAACCTGCAGCAATGCCTAATTCACTTCTAAATTAGAAAGAAGATGTCCTGGTGCTGAGAAATGTGCCTGCATATTTTAGCAATATGACGAAATGCTTAGATGCTTTCCATCTAGCGTGGCTTAGTGTTGACTCTATCTACATACAGCATTTTAATTAGTACGAACAATAATTAGGTGACAATGGCAAAGTCTTCAAGTATGAATCAGTATGTTTAAACACCTGACTAGACTCTTGCAGGTCTAGAAATGGTGCAGGGAATACTTAATAGCCTCTAAAGGAAAAAACAAAGCCTTCAGGTAGTGTATATGTACACGGAAGGCTGGTGGCAATGCAGAAATGTAGATAATAAATGCAAGAGATTGTCTTGAACAACTCCTTTATAGATCTGCTGGTGGGAATAACTTTTTCTGGCAGCCGGATAACTAGTGCTAGTATCACACCTTCCATGTCTGAATGCTGCAGTGATGCTGCTGAAAGCGGTTTGTTCTTTAAAGGCAGCTACGGTTCTAGAAATCGGCATAATCTTTTTTTAAAAGTGGTCAGCTTGGGACAGATTGGGAGCTTGTATTCCCTAGCAAGAGTCACCTGGGCTGTTCCCAAATAAAGCTTGTTGCTTGGCACGGGGTGGTGTAACTCACAGACCCCTCTTTGAGCGCAGCCTTGTGGCAACAGTGACCTTGGAAAAGGGCAGGGAACTGAGGGGTGAGGGGTGGAGCTCTGCCTTTGGGCTGTCAGTTCATGGGCACCAGCTCATGCTCCGTGTCGTCTTTGCAGCATCAGAGCTTCTGTCTGGTGGTGGGCTTGGTCCTGTGATCTGGAACCTTCAGAGCTCAGAGGCTTTGGCTATGTGTGAGTTACAAGATGGTGCTGGTGACAAGTAGAGCCCTGCCACTGAGGCTTCATGTACAGAGCTGCTGTTCCCTGGGGATGCCAAGGAACAGGAGACATAATGGGATTTAGAGTAACTCCAAAATCATAATGCCAGCAGCTCTGTTTTTGCCTAGAGTGGTGTGAAGTCCTTACTCCTCATGGGAGGGTTTCCTGATTGTGCCTATCTGCAAAGACTATTTTTTCCTGCTGGGCCTGGATTGTCATGATATTTCTGCTACGTGTGGCTCTTAGGAAAGTTTCTGTATCAAAATGGCTTTTGTCAACCATGTATTGCCTGGGTGAAAGAGTGGGTAAGGCTCCACAGTGCTGAAACTGGAAAGAGTACCAGTCCTTTACTGCTGTTCCATGACCTGTCTGAAGCTTTGCTGCTCATCTGTGTGCTCTGTCTCTGCATGAAGCTAATTTTTTTTTAACAACCTTTCTCTGAACTTGGTTAATCCTGAAAATTGCTGAGACAAAAAAAAAAATCCTGTAGTGTATGCTAAACACAGTGTGAGTGAATGCTCATGGGATGGTCAGGAGAACTCTAGACAGATCTGCCTTAGAAATGAATGCTGAATTGGGCAAATTGGTGCATTTGCTGATAACTGCAGAGCGGCATCACTAATGCCTTTTGTGAGTTACTCCTCAAGAGTATGGAATTTACTTCTCAAGGAAAAAAAAACACTAGGAATAATAGTCATTACCAATTCCCTAGGTGATGGCTAATTTTAATGCCCAATTGTCTAAAACAATACCTGAACTGAAATAAATCTTTAGACATAGTCTGGGAGGAATGTGTCTATTAGAGCAATTTAAAATAGAAGAAATAATAATTAATGTGTTTGCCCTTTAAGGGAAAACTCTGCATGCCCATTAACTAATTACTCTCCTGCCTGCTGATATTAAGCTTAATGCTGAAACATTGCATTCATATCCACAGCTGCTGTTTTGTCTATAAATAATTTTAAAGCACTTGTGTTGTGCATAGAGTACTGAGAATTATTACTTGATTGCATGTAAAGAAGGAATTTAGGATAAATAACTCTGACAAACTAGACCAAAGTATATAACGGTGCATCTACAAAAGTATTTTCATATCCCCAGTGACTTCAGTCAGGCTGTGACACTTGATTATTTTATTTACTCTTTGCAGTTCAACTGCTTTCCAGTCAAAAATTCACGCTGTGTTTTCTGCTAGAATTTTCCTACTGAAAGGAATTAAAATAAGCTCCGCTGATCCCAGAGCAAGCTGTGAGGTTGTTTTCCATGGCTCTTGATGATGTCTCGTAAGATACAAATTCCCACCTGAACCTTTTCTCATAGCTCATTTGCTTGTATGCTCTTTCTCCTCCATAGAATCAAGAGTCCTTCACCTGAAGACTCCATAATAAGTGTTGCACAACCCCAAAATGCACTTCACCCAGCCTCCTGCAAAAAGTCCCACCCTCCTTGAGAAAATAACCCCTTTTGGTTTGCAGGACCTTCAAGGGAGAGCTTTTTTCCTTGGCTTATCCTTGTGCGTTTCACACAAGGACACTGGTCTAACAATTTTCCTTTGTCTTTGAAGAAACTTCCAAAGTATGATGCTGCTTGTGCTCCAGCTCTTTTGTTGAGGTTACTGTGCTTCTTCCCATCTTTGTGTGTTCAATCTGATTGGCCTTTAATCATCTAGCTTGACAGTCTTGGGTCTAAAGGAGTTCTTAGTTATACAGAAGAGAGGACAGGATTGATGGTGTCTAAATAAAATTCTGCTCCAGCAAGGTACCTAATTTTCAGCTGTCTGAGTAGTGAGGCTACTGTAGGTGACCAGTGAGAGGGAAGGACAGTGGGTTTTTTTTTTGCTTCACTGCTTGTCACTTTCTTCATTTATCCCCAAAACATGGGGCCACTAAGCTAAGACAAAATGCGTTGGAAAGAAGAGATCTGTGAGCGTTGATTTCTGTACTGACTTTTGGTTTAGGATCTTTCCAGCGGTCGAGTTCAAGTCAACCTCATTGAGCTGCATCGGATCTGTCATGCCAGTCCTGATTAATAATGTCCATATTAAGGGTCCTTCTAGCACTCTATGCTTAGACTCCAGCAGAGGTCTGAGTAAATGCTTAGGGAAGAGTAATGATTTGCCTTGAGTGTTTTCCTGTCCTCTAGTCTTCATCCCAGAGAGCTTCCTGAGCTGGGGATGGTTTCTATTTACATTTGCATTAGTGCGTTCCTCTTTACATAATTTCTAGAGGAAACTTAGTAACTTCAACATCCTTTTTCCCCAAAAGGAATACTTTGCTTCCTAAACCTGAACATCCTTTAGCTTGTTTGGTTGAATTAATTGAGAGTAAAAAAAAACCAAATAACCAAGCTCTTCTTTGTTCTCTCAATCCTACTAAAACAGGCAGAGCTTGTAAGTCCTGAGGTCACTTATTCTGCTTCCAGGAGCTGACTTGTAAAGGCAGCTGACTGCTAATGTCACTGCTGAGCAAACTGTGGGAGCAGGAGTGCTTCTGTAGTGTGCAGGAGGTTCTGGGAGTCTGTAGAGCAGAGGTCAGAGACTGCTTTTCCTTCCAAGTGTTTTCAATTTTTTGAACACGAAACTACTTTTTAACTGGAGCTGTCAGAAGCAGAAAGATAAGCAAGGCTGTGGCCAGGCCTCAGGGCCAAATTTGGGAAGGCTCATCCACATTTCCTAGCTGGAGAAAAATGGGGACTGACATACACTTGCACAAAAGAAAGCAATGCTGATAATAAGGTGCTTTTCACTTAAGACATCTCAGATTTGTGTCAAGTGAAATAAAAATGTGTGAGGGAAAAATTGTGTCAGGTATGGTACAGCAAAAACCTTTAAAATAAGAACAAGAGAGAAGTCTGTCTTGGGTGAGTTGACAAAATGTTCTTGTGTCAGATCAGTGCTGTAGTGTTACAACATCCCAAGGATGAAGTAGTCTCATCTTTCATGATATAAGTGCCTCCAGAGCAAGGTTGTTAACTTAGAAATTGTCCCTTGGATTTATACCCCTATTTTGCAGTATGTCAGCCCAAACAATGCGAGTCTAGGCCACTAGTGTCTGGTCCCTAGCACCATGACTTTGAAACATCTTCATTTCCTTGTACTCTTGGAGGCATCTGTAGCTTGCTCTCTAGGATGTGCCTGTTTGTGATAACCATGCAGAGCACTGATCTCCTGACATATTAAAGGACCTGTGTTTGGCTCTGCTCCTAGAGACATTCTTGCTCCTGTGTCCCGCAGCCCAGTGGTTTCTGCTTTGCACTCTCCAAATGGTCCACTGGAGGATGGACCACTCTCCCAGGTCCTCCAGGTATAATTAGTGTTGTGTCCTTTCCTGTTTCCAAGACCTCCAGCTGCTCCATTGTTTCTCTTGGCCATCTAGGTTCTCACCTGTCCCCCAGGCAAAAGGAGGCTACTGCTGGGCTCCTGCCCAAGCACTGAAAGGGCCAGGGGACTGTTCTGAAGAAAGGGAGGAACCACTGAGCTGTCCTCTCTTCCTATCCCTCTTCTGTGAAAACAGCACCAGGTCACAAGAGTCGTCTGCAAGGTGCTTTAATATTACCCTGTGAAGCAGACAAGTCAGGCATGCAGGTATTTCTTCAGAAGGGATGAGCAGAACCATGTTTGGGTTCGTGCTCCAGAGCTCTTAAGGTCTATTTTGGTCTCGGGCAGCAGTTTAGCTCACAAGTATGTGTTAAGAGCAAGCTGAAGGCACAGGCAGTTCTTCCTTCTTCCATCCTTGAACTGCTGGCTTGGTTCTGAGGAGAGCTAAAAAGTTAAAGAAATTAAAAGGCATACTTGTAAGAAGTCACTTCTGTTACTTGTTTTTTCTTACCTAATAGGAGAAAACTGTTTCTTTTCTCTACTCTCAGTAAAACTGTTATTGGGACAGAGTTAAAGTCTGAATATCTGCTCTCTTCTCGAAGCAGAGTGTTTCTGAGTCTTAGGTTGACTTAAAATGCTTCAGGCAATCATGCAGCCCCTTGAAGTGGCCAGTTAGTTATGATTTCTCTCAGGTTACATGTGTCTGTAACCTAGGATTTCTGATGACAATTCTCCTCTAACATTCAGAAGAAAGCCACAAAGCATAAAAAAAACCCCCAAAACAAAGTAGGGAAAATAAGTGGGGAATTCTTTCTTTATATCATCTTAGACATAATATTTCAGGGCACATTTTTGCTGTGAAATAGCACTTGTTTCTAGGCTAAGCACAGGGTCTGAGTTGCAAATCTGGTTTACTGTTGACTGCTCTCAAATATGCTCATCCCAAGGATTCTGGGATGGCCTAGGTCCTCCTGGACTTTGCTTATTTATTTTCTAGTGCTTGTTGTAAAATGGTTTTCTTAGACTTTGGACCAAGTTCTTGCAAGCTTCAGTTTGGAAACTTGTAGGCAAACAAAACTGCATGCAGCCGTATCTCCTGTTTGTGACAGCATCTTAGTTCACGTTTAGTGCTTTCATACTGTAAAACCAGAAATTGTATTAAGTACCTGTAGAAATAAATATTAAAATCTCTTGGCACCTATGCTGTCAATTTGCTTTCTGCAAATAGAAACTATCTGCTTGTTCTTGAGGAACTGCTGTGGACTTTTGCTACTGTGCTAATCCAGAACAAAGTTTCGAAGTTAGTGATTCTAGATTCAAAGCTGCCACAGCTGTAAAATGGTGAAGTGTCTCAGGGTTGTCATTACTGGCCTGTGTGAGTTTGAAACAATGTCAGAGTAACTTCAGGTGCATGCGTGTAGATGTTGGGCATGACTTTGTTAGATTTTATTCAATATATCTCTGGGCTGCTTCCATGCAATGATCCAGTCCCTTGCATCAGAAAAAATCATGTGGCCTTAGGGAAGTTAGATGATCAAAGAACTTTTTGGGGATTAGATTTGTCTGGCCAATAAATTACTATGGTCAGCTTTGCATCCACAGCTTCCCTGTGTTCAGCACAAAAATGGAGACATGCCTAAAAGGACAGAATTGCTTTTTCCCAGGCATTCTTCCATTACTCTGCATCATTTGTCGTGTAAAAGTATATTTCTGCATAAAAATGCAGCAGCATTTCTGTTGACACTGCTATTTATTCTGCTACCTCTTTTGACTCCTTGATTGTATTGTCCTGGTGTTGCATAATGAACTGGAGTGGGGGCTTGATCTTTGCTAAAAGCAGGAGAGTGCAGTGCCTGGGGTTGGAGGTCTGACCCCTAAGGGGTGATGCAGGCTGGAAGGAAGCTGAGTTGAAATTAGATCGGTGGACCTGAGCCCTGAAACTGGCACAAACTGCTCTTGCCTAGGATTTGGTCCCCCAGGCGCCACAAGTCTTGTTATGGCCTTACTACTCCAGGCAGTAACTTCCCCCTGCCCTCCCTCTTTTTGAGGGGGTCACAGAGGGGGTTCATGAAGTCAGTCAAAATTCTGACTGGCATACAGCAGAATTTTCTGGTGGAAAACAGGTGAAAAATTTCTAAGACTCCATGAAAAGGTCTAATATCTTGCCAGTCTACTGTGTGCACTCAAAGAGGCATTCTGTGACTTGTAGAAATCAAATCTGGTAGATGTTCCTGTTGCCATAGGGACAATCCTTTTTTAATAACAGCAAATAATTGTACAGCTGAGCAGCTTGTTAGCTGCTCTTGCAGAGGATCTAACCTGCCTCTGTTGCCTTGCACACTGAAAAGCCTCAGACTTGTGAGCAAGAAGTCTTCTCTGTCCATGTTTCTTGCGGTGCCTCAAGGCACCAGTTCAGTTTTAAGATGAGGTCTTTCCACACAGCTAGATGGCATGAAAATGAGGTAAGCTTTTAGTGGAGAACTTGCAGGGCAAGTTCAGTATTGCCAAAGTACTCTTTGGCAGCTGCTGCCAGGTCTGAGGAGCACCTACCTGCAGCATGGGTAGCCTTGTGAGGCACTATGCCCTGGAAGGAGTGTTTCTTTGTTAACCTGAACAGCTCCCTGCCCTTATTCTGCTGTTCTGTCTACCAAGAGAAAGCAAGAGATGGTGGAGCCAGGAGCATCTCGCCATCTCCCGATGACCTCTAACATTAAAAGAGAGCTCAGCCTGTGGCTTAGAGCACAGAGGGCGGCCTGGGCTCCTGACAAGCTTGCTAGAAGATGGGTTAACTCTATGCTTATTTTTTCCCTGTCGCTTCCAGAATAAGTTCAGGTCAGTGCACTATGTTTGCATGTGGTATTATTCCCTGGGGGTTTGGGTGGGGGTGGGGGGTGGAACAGGAGTTTTACCTTAATCTATAAGCAAGATGCTGGGCAAAAGAAATCACTTAAGTCTGCACAGTGCTCCCATGATGGTGAAAGAACTGGATCTGGATCTGCTATGGGCTAGACTAGAGCAGAGCTCTCTGGCACAGAAGTTTATGCTGAACTGAATAAATCATTTGGGTGCTGACAGCCAGCTTCTAGTGTAACTCCTTCTCAACTGAGTTGGAAAATCAGATGCAGAATCCAACATCTGAAGACTTGAAACTTTGTCCTCTGTTTTACTAAAATTTCTTACGCTTTCACACTCTCGTGCCTTCCCTATGGAAGTAGCTTATGTTGCACATGAGCTTGCATGCTTCATTGACAAATGTCCCTTCTAAGCAGTGAAAGATTTATGAACTTAAGTAAGGAAAAACATGTGAAAACTCAAAGTGAATCTTTCACCTGGATGGTCTGAGAAAGCAATTATAGTTTGTTATTGTTGACTGAATTACATCTCATGACTTGGTTTGCAAACAAAAACCTTTCTAATATGCATGTTTCTTCCTTTTAGTTTTCATTATCTTGGCGGTGTTTCCTGTTGTGTCTTGGAGTACATCTTCCAGTTCCCTCTAGGCCCGCCAAGCTAAGAAAATGTGCATACATTTCCACAAAATTTCCATGATAAAAATTTGGAGAGACAGTTATGTTAAGAAAATACACCCAGGACTTGAATCACGCTCTTGTGATCCTTTAGCTCTTTGGGGAATTGTCCCACTCTTAGTTGCAGAATTGAGTTACTTTTTTATTCTTATCAAAACCACTTTTTTTCACTTATCTGGCCTGACTCTGTATTTTATGGTTTAGTTGAAAACCATCTTCACTTCTTCAAACTGGGAAGGGACTGATGAGCTGTCAGCAGCTGACATGGTGGTTTTCACTCAGCTTCTAATGAAGCAACTGCCTCTGGAGTTGATGGGATCTTATTTGTGTGTAAATCTAGAGTACAGAATTTGAATACAGGCCTTAAGCTTTAACTGACAAGAAATAAATTGGCAAGGGAGATTGCAGCTTCTGGAGTCTTGAGGGTGGCCATGGGGGCCTATGAATAGGCCCGCTCGATACCACAGCAGAAATACTGCTGCAGGCTTTGCCTTGTGGTTGGGGGTGGTTTTGTTGTTACTTGTTAGTTACAGTTTAATGGAGACACTGGGGATAACACAACTGGATTGGAGAGAAGATGAAGCATTCCTTGTATTGATTTCCTGAGATGACTTCTGCAAGCATCTCCTCTTTTGTCTGCCCCTTTTCTCCTCTCTTGCCTCCTTGAAAATGAGACTACATGGGGAGAGGCTTGCATTTGTCTTGAGTGAGGGTAAAATTCCTTAGTGAAACAAGGAAAAGTAAAGTGACTCAAAAGTCAAAGTGTTGAACCCATCTTGGGTAGTAATATCAGCTGCTGAAATGAAGGAAAAGACAGAAAAGTTAGAGTGGCATCTAAGGGATGGAGTTACCTTTTCTCAGTATAATTGACAAACAAGAACTAACACCTAGACAAAACAGCAGTGCTTTATATTCTCTCTCTCCCTGAGCTGAGTGGAGAACTGCAACTCCCTTGTGGGATACCCACTGCTCTGCACATAGAAGATGTCTGTGAGACTCAGTAGCTGCCACTTTCCCAAGAAACTGTGGGAAGGAAAACCGTAATGTTGTCTCTCACACAAACATTGGCCTACCTTCTAGTCAGAGCCACGCATGCAGGGGTAAAAATTATTTTTGTGTGCAAAGTGTACCTCTCTTGAACTGCAACATCTATCATGAACTGGGATATAAGGCAACATTCTAAAACAATTTGCAACATGGAACAATTAATCATCAGACTTGGAATATTTGTCATTGTCTTTGTGGGCAAATTTATCATTAAGTTTGAAGTGAGAATTTTGAAAACATGTTTTGATAATGGTTGATTAACAACAGGGCATTTTAATGATGCCTCATCTCAATATAAGTTTCAAAGATTTTCTTTCTTATGAACCATTTTGCTTTTTGATGAAACTGCACTCTGCCGGTGTAAAGATTATAGTGGGATTGGGAAAGGAGAGATATGTAGCTAGTCAGCCCCTGGGGATTGGATTCCACACAGAAAACAGATGTCTCTTGTTCCCTGCCATTATTTATAATTTAAGTAGCAGGCAGAAAGGCTTTTTCCCTCCAGAGCCCCGTCATTCTGTCCAGTTTCCTTGACTGACTATGCAAGTCAGACCCTGAGAAAACAAGTTTTCTAGGTGATATGTGATAGATCAGATTTACAAAGTTATTCATCATCCATCGATAATGCCTTGTCATAGAATCATCTGGTTGGAAGAGACCCTTAAGATCAAGCCCAACCCTTCACCCTGCACTGCCAGGGTCCCTAAACCATGACCCTCAGCATCACATCTATATGTCTTTTAAACACTTCCAGGGATGGGAACTCCAACACCTCCCTGGGCAGCCTGTTCCAGTGCTTCACAACCCTTAGCCTTTATGGTTCCTTAATAACAGAGATAGAATTATGTAATGCCAAGCTTTCCCTGACTGGAGTAAGAATTGTCCTGGCTGTTCGATCTGCTAAAGCTATTCTTCCCTGATGTTAGCAGCAGGAAGGAACAGAACAGGCAGGGACTGATGCCTTCACGTTTTGGGAGTGTTTGGAGCAGTGTGGGCTCAAGGACTGGATTTTACTAGGCAAAAAAAAAAAATGATTGATCTTGGTGAATTTGTTAGAACGAGCAGAGAAACTGAAGAGAACATGCAGATGTTTCATCAGGGTTGTGTGTGTTCCATGTCTGGCTTACTAGCCTTGATTTCACCCAAAGAAAGTCTAATATTATGGACAGATGCAGTTCATCATGTTCATTTGGCTTTAAATTACTGATGATTGTGTGCTTTAGTATCTTACAGAAAAGGCCGATGTGAGTGGGTTGACAGCTGTCTGAGTCAGACTTCTGAGGGCAAGCAGGGAACAAATAGTACAACGAGACATAGTGATTAGGTAGGCGGTCTGACCTGCACTGCTGCCTCTCTTGCTTCACATGCACCACTGGTTTTCTCGAAGGATGTAGTTCTGTCACTTAGACCTGGATAGAAAAGTTACAGACAAATTTGACTCTGTGTGGGATGGAGAGCTCAGCTCTAGTGTGCAATTGTCCTAAATATTCTTCATAGGGTTCTGCTATGTTGCCCCATTTTGCTGCCTTCTCTAGTCCTTTTTAAAGCAGAAACTAGCACTGCAGAGTGGCGGTTGTACCAGCTCTACTCAAGGTCTAACAAGAAATCACAAGAGTGAACTTTTATACTACAATCTTACTATTCATTGCTCTAGCAGTAGTAATTACAGAACTGTAGGGCATTTTCTGTCAAACTGTTACCAATGGAACTGTAAGAGCATAACCTAGTCAATGTTAAGTCCTTAGGAAACGTTCTTGCAGGTGGTTTCAATCTAGCAATGACATAAAATGCAGTCACAATTTTCAATAGTAACCTGTTTTAACTTTCTACTAGTTCATTTCTAACTGACCTTAGAGCCCCATTTTGAGAGAGTTATGTTTTTCAAAGTTATCTTCTGTGGTCTGTGGAAGTCTATAGAGCTGTGGAATCACAGCACAGTCCACTGGATGTTGGTCATCTCTCCTCTCCCAGCTACAAGGCAAATTCACCTGAAAGACTTGAGGCTTTTCAAGACAGCCTGCACTTTTGAGGGTGAATCCACAAGACCTGAATGTCAAAATTCTTGGGGACACTCTGCCCTGAGTGAAGATCTCTGGGCTCAGGCTTTTAAAGCAAGCCAGCTGACTTTTGCATGGACGCAGGTCAGGAAGGGCTGAGGTACCTGCACAGGTGCAGCAAAGGGGAAGCTTGGCTGCTCCTCAGCTTTTACGTAACTGCCTTATGGGGGCTGCCTTTCTTAGCCTGGCACAGTACTGGGCATCCTGCATTCAGGGACCACCCTCACTGTTCCTCACAAAGCTGTGGATATATATCCTGCGGGCATAGCACTTTACCCAAAAGGCCCCAGTAGAAATGAAATCCCCCTGAGTCTTGATCCCTTGTCTCTACAGCAGGTGATGAACAGTTGATTTAAATTTGTTGATCTGGAGACTGCTGCCAAGTCTGGGATGTGGTGTATTGGTTGCTTTTCAGGAGAACTACAGACTGGACCTCACCAGATATCATATTTTTGGGAGGTCTTTCAACATCTCTACTAGAGCTTTTACCCATGGTTTCTAACAGAAGTTAGAAAAAGCCCCTTGTGTTTCTGTGAGGTATCTTCACCCAGCTTGTGGTGATTTGGGACGTAGGAGGAAGGGGATATGATGTTTCTCAGTGAATCTGAAATAGCTGGGGTGGTGGCGTTCACAAGTAGGAGGTGGGAGATTAAGAGGACTAGAAGGGTACAAAAGAACAAATTACTTGGTGGAACACAAAATAAGGCAATTTACAGTGATATGCAAGGTGAAAGGACCAGATGACTTGCAAATGGAACCAAATAACATTAAGAATCTGCTATTCCCTGGAAACTGAATATGTCCCTTAGACATTAAGGATATAAAAAAAGCAGAAGGAGGGAAAGTGAAAAAAGGAGTGAATTAAAGAGCTATAAAACACTGCTAATGGTTTAATCATCACTTATGGATGTTCATGTCCATAGGGTAATGCAGACTTGGCATGAGGTGTTTATGGAATTTAGATGTGCCTCAACTGACTCACCTCAGCAAGTCAAAAGCTATGTACTGTGGAATTAATGAGTTAGAGCTGGAGTTTGCTTTTGATCAGGCTGAAACTGATGTTCCTTATAAGAGAGGAGCAAAATAGCTGGTGCGAGTAGTAAAGTTTCCTGCTGTCCTCAGGACAGTTCTTTGAACTCTCAGCGTGAAAAGCAGTGATGAACTACTTTGCATGTAGAGCAGGATGTTCAGAGTAAAAACTGTGTGACAGAAATGTGACTTTGCCACCAGGTTTGTCTAGATTTGGATGACCCGAGTGGACAAACAAGGAGAGACAGGAAGTGGAAGATCAGTTACCTGATACACTGCCTACACTCCAGTTTGTGTGAAGCTTCAAGATTGCAGTTTTAACTTACATGAAAAAGCTGAGTGCTCAAAGCCAAATAACTGTCACTTGATTGAACTGTGTCATGAAGACAAATCTGAAGTTAGTTGTTATGTGGATGAAGGAGAACAGGCCAACTAAGGTTTATTTTAAAAGCGGCTGATAGGTAATAGTGTCATGTACAGGTCTTCAAGTGAAGAGAGTCACCTGTCATTGTCATGAGTCATCAACAGAACTTGACTCCTGCTGGAAGAACTGAAAATCCTTAACTTTTTAAACTATATGTATTTTGACTTCTGATTCCTGTGAGACAGGCTCTTGATATGCCCATTTACAGCACTCAGAACTGAGCTCTCTGTTATCCATAACCTGAAATAGTTGAGTGTATTAGTGGGTAATTTCATTCTGACTATTAAGAGGGTGGAGAATTGACTTTGAAAAGAAACAATTCAACTTGTAACTGGATTCCGTATTTTGGCAGAAAAAATAATCACTGCTTTATTTGTCAGAACAGACAAGTCCGTTGGCCTGCAATAACTCAGGGAAACAAGGTAGTGCAGGGTGAACCCTTGGACCTGATGATCTTAAAGGTCTCTTCCAACCAGATGATTCCAGTTGTTATCCTGTACCCATTAATAGTTCAGCTGGAAGATATAAAAGTTTTGTAAAAGATGTGTAAAGTCTCTAATCCTTTAAAGGCAAGAAGAATGTTTATTTTTGTAATAATTTTTCATAGGACATTGGATTGAGGCTTGTAGGCAACCAAGTGATATTCACTTAATTATCTATAGAGAGGCTGGAAAGAAGCTGAAAACATCATTAGTGACTTTACTTTAGAGTATAAGGATGCCTTCTTAAAGAAACTTGTGTTCTGCAGAACACTTCTGTCATGGATTAGAGCTGGGCCGGACACCAGATGAGTGACAGACACTCTCTATTATCATCTGTGACCCTTCCCATAGAGTGGAAAGAGAAAAGGAGTAAGAGAGAGACCTATGGATTGGAAAAACTAAAACTGCTTCTATGAGAATAATAAGATATAGAATACCAATACTGAACCTGACCTCCCTGATGGCAATCACATCACCACTGATGCTGCAGGGCAGACACTGGGGAAGACTTGGGCTGAGCTCAGCAGCAGATGAGAAATGGATTCAGGAATGCATGGATTGGGATTGAAGGTAGAATGAACAGAGTCCTCCTCAGACACTGGCCACTGAAGAGGAGGGTGAGAGAGATCCTTGTGATCCCTCAGCTTTATACCAAATATAACGTATATGGGATGGAACACTTTGGTCAGTGTAGGTCCCCTGTCCTGTCCGCTCCTCCCTGCAGGTATGGCCTCTAATTTACTGCACACCCACTCTAGTACACGAGATTTAGCAGTGACCTTGGTCTTCACAGCAGAAAGTATAAGCATGAGCTTTTCTGTGTCCCAATCCTTCTTAGCAACTGTAAACACCAAGTGTTGTTGCTTCTCAAAGCAGACACGGTCTGCAAAAATCTGTTAACTTCAGAAAGTGCAGTTAGAGGCTGAACTGAAAAGTAAAATACTGAACAGAATTAGTTTTGTCTGATCTCAAACGAGTGCAGCTTCAGGCAATACTAAATATTTGCATACCTATAGTTTTGTTTGCAAGATTTTCTTAGTGCCTGGATAACCGTTCTCTTCAGTTATCTTCTCTCCTGATTGGTTTTGAATCTCATCAGAAGTCAACTTAAACGCAAACACAAACCCAAGAAACCAACAACAAAAATTATCATCGAGAATGTTTGTGTGGGTAAGATGTTGCCTGAATTCTTGTGACAATTATTCCTTTGGGAAATTATTTACTCCACAATAGTGACAAGATATATGTAAATGGAGGTCGACAATAACTTTATATAGAAATGGACTCTTGCTTTGCTGTTCCACACAGTCTCTGGTTTGGGAAGAAAGGACTTACCCTGCTGCGTAAATGAATAATGCTAAATGGAGCATAATGTTCTTGATAATTCTACAGTGGGGCTTGACAAGTCCTTTACCTCCAGTTAACTAGAGTCAAATTCCCAGTAATATTGAGTTGAGTTTTGGATGTGTAAGTCTACCATCCTGGAGCTGTTTTCTAAAGGAAGAGGACTAAACCAGAACGCTTTAACTCCTATTGGGGTAGAGTTATGCAGGTGCAGCATCCTTTAAGTTTACAGTTGCTCTGATTCCCAGTGCAGCACAGTTTGTTTCTTGCACTGTCACCAAGACTGTACTACCTGTACAGCTGACTTCCCTGGCAGGAGTGAAATGATGAGCAAATGATGCCTTTTACAAGGTCTCTCTCGCAGCGGGTGTATTGGGATGGAAAGGTAGTGCGCTCCGATGAACTTGGCTGAGGTAGCATCTTCTAAATGGCTGTTACAGGTTGGCACATCTTAGACGTGCCTTACAGTAGCTCCTGTTGCAACTGGGGAACAGGATGCTGTTGGGAGAGACAAAGTGGCTGTATGGTGTTAATCTGAGGATTAATCCTTGTGAGTTTATTTGTCTGAACTTAATCTTCATGAAATCCTGATTACTTAAATGCCTTACAAAAATAAATATTAGCTTTGGATGATATTGGGAAACAATTTTTTTTCTGCCTGGGGCTTAACTGTGAATTTTATCTTCCCTTTTTTGAAAAAAATTATCTTAATTGTTGGGATAGAAAATGGAGAAATCAAACACAAAACAAAGGCTGCTGGTATTGTAAGGGGTGATCTGATTTTGCTGAAATGTTACAGAGCTTATTTCTGTCATTGAGCTATCTTAATTGTTGGGATAGAAAATGGAGAAATCAAACACAAAACAAAGGCTGCTGGTATTGTAAGGGGTGATCTGATTTTGCTGAAATGTTACAGAGCTTATTTCTGTCATTGAGCTAACAAATTATTTGAGCAAACAGATCACTCTTACTCAGTTCAACAAACCTCTGTTCCTGCAACACTGAGGCTAACCCAAAGGATGGGTTTAAACCTTTGTAAAGGTCACATGCATGAGTGCATCAGAGCAGGGCCCTGCATAGTCTGTTCTTGGAGGTTGCCCTCCCCATGCCAAACACTTCTGAAGTGTTTAAAATGTGTTGTGACTCTGAGCACTCACAATTAGAAGTACTAATCCTTCTCTTTGTGAAACTCCTGAAGCCTGTAAGTGAAACTTCTGTGCTTGGTCTCATCCTCTGGGGGAGGGAGCTACCACCTTCTTGTCTGAAGAGGGATGATACCTTTTGTGTGCTGTTCGGTGCTTTATGACCTATGCTTTGCTGCTTTAGCTGCAATAGTTTATATCTGCTTCAAGGTTTTATCCTCTGATATTGTGATTTTTTTTGTCCTCTTTTGGAATTAACAAATCTTTATCTCACTTAAATGTTTCATTTGGAAGATTTATCATGTGTCAATGACATGTTTCTGTGGCTTTATGGATGAGGAATGCAGTGGAGAAGACAACCCCAGG
>NW_010413353.1:107055-113376 GCF_000710305.1 Buceros rhinoceros silvestris | reverse complement strand
CCAACAACAACAACCCCAAATAAAAACACAATCATTAGTCCATAGTTATTACCGTACTCCTATTCTTCATCCAAACAATGATTTGTGTTGCGTTCCAGCGCTGCAGAAAATGAAGCTTTCATTAGCCCCTTCTGTTTCAGGCTTTCTTCTAATGTGACAAAGCAATTTCTGATTAGCGTTCTTGCTGTAGGAAAATATAGATGTGGGAGATGCTTTCAGATAGTAGGGCTACTAATCTACTGTCAGGTGGTATTCAGAGAGCTTACTCTTCCTCGGTTGCCTGAAAGCAGAAAGATGCTCTGGGAACCTATTTGAGTTGTTATAACTGGTGAAGTTTAGTCCTTACACTTGTCTCTCCATGGTCTCTTTCCCCAGGAAATAACAAGGCTACTTTACTCGGCGGGGAACAGTGTCTACAGTCACTACTTCAGTGACCAAGGAGAAGGTTGAGGTACTGACTGCTGCCTTTGCCTCAGTCTTTAATAGTAAGACCAGTTGTTCTAAGTGCCCAAACCCTTTAGCTGGAAGACAGATGGGGAGTGGAATGAAGCCCCCATAATCCAAGAGGAAATGGTTAGTGACCTATTGTACCACTTAGATACACCCTAGTCTATGGGGTTGGACAGGATTCACTCAAGGGTACTGAGAGAGCTGGCAGAAGTGCCCACCAAGACACTTGCCATCATTTACCAGCAGTCCTAGCTAACTGGGGAGGTCCCAGGTGACTGGAGGTTAGCAAATGTGATGCCCATCTACAAAAAGGGCTGGAACAAGGGTCTAGGGAATGACAGGCTTCTCAGCCTGACCTTGGTGTCAAGGAAAGTTATGGAGCAGATCATCTTGAGTATTATCATATGACATGTACAGAACAATCATGTTTCAGCCCCAGATGTCATCATGAGTTTATGAAAGGCAGGTCCTGCTTGGCTAGCTTGATCTCCTTCTATGATAAAGAAATCTGCATAGTGGAGGATGGAAGGGCTGTAGATGTTGTCTGCCTAGACTTTAGTAAAGAATCTGACACCGTTTCCCACAGCATTCTTATGGAGAAACTGGCTGGTCATGGCTTGGATGAGTATACTCTCTGCTGAATAAAAAAACCTGTCTGAATGTCTGGGCCCAGAGAGCAGTGGTAAACAGAGTTCAATCCAGTGGTGTTCCCCAGGGCTCAGTATCTAGAGCCTGTTCTGTTTAACATCTTTATTAACGATCTGGATGAGGGGATTGAGTGCACCCTCAGTAAGTTTGCAGATGACACCAAATTGGGAAGCAGTATTGATCTACCTCAGGGTTGGGAGGATCCGCAGAGAGATCTGGACAGGCTGGATCAATGGGCTGAGGCCAACAAGGGAGGCTTAACAAGACCAAGTGTCAGGCCCTGCATGTGGTCAAAACAATCCCCTGCAACACCACAAGCTTAGGGAAGAGCAGCTGGAAAGCTGCACAGCAGAAAAGGACCTGGGGGTGCTGGTTGACAGCAGCTGAACATGAGCCAGCAGTGTGCCCAGGTGGCCAAGAAGGCCAAAGGCATTCTGACTTGTATCAGCAATAGTGTGGCCAGCAGGAGCAGGAAAGTGATTGTCCCCCTGTACTGGGTGCTGGTGAGGCCACACCTTGAGTCCTGTGTCCAGTTTTGGGCCCCACAGTACAGGAAGGACACTGAGGTGCTGGGGCGTGTCCAAAGGGTGGCAATGAAGATGGTGAAGGCTCTAGAGAGCAAGCTCTACTGAGGAAGAGCTGAGGGAACTGGGGTTGTTCAACCTGGAGAAAAGGAGTCTGAGTGGTGACTGCATCACTCTCTGCAACTACCTGAAGGGAGGTTGTAGTGAGGTGGGGATCAGTCTCTTCTAAGTAACAAGTGATAGGACAAGAGGAAACAGCCTCAAGTTGTGCCAGGAGATAGGCTGGATATGAAGAAAAATTTCTTCACCAAATGGGTTGTCAAGAGCTGGAACAGGCTGCCCAGAGAGGTGGTGGAGTCCCCATCCCCAAAGGTATTTAAGACATGTAGACGTGGTGCTGAGGGACCTGGTTTTGTGGTGACCCAGCAGTGTTGTGTTAACGGTTGGCTTTGATCTCTAAAGGTTTCTTCCAATCTATTCAAATCTAACACATCAAAATCTGTGATTCTTTTGTATCTTATCTCTCAAACACAATCCAGTCCCCCTTCTGCAGCAGAGTGGTACTTATTGAAGCTCCAGCAACTTTTCCTGCAGCAATCCTTTTCAGTTCTGAAGTGATCACCTGTCCTTGTAGTGACATTCTAGTCTCTGATAACAAGCCCTTTTACCCTTGGACCTGTATTCCTGCTTCCCAGTGTATCATTGCTGGTATGGTAGTTACCCTGAAATTTTGGACAGTGATCCCAGGTATCTCTGATAATATGTATTAACATCTCAATTCTTCATCCTAAACAAAAGGCTTATTTGTTACCCTGAAATTAAAAAAAAAAAAAAAAACACAAAAAACCCAAAAACAGAGACCTAAAAGCAATGGCTTATGCTTTCCATATGTTGTAGATTTAGGCAGTGATGCTTCTTCTCAGGGATGATACCTAAACACAACAGTCATTTGTTACAAAATCATGCAAGCTGATTCGATATTCCCTTTACTAGAAAAAGCTTGATTTTGTTTGTTTCTTTCTTTCTTTAACTACCGTGTATTTTAAAGTAGGGAGAATTGCAGGGTCCCTGTAGACCTTAAAATAAAAACAATCTGAGAAATTGTTCTGGTTATTATTTTATACTGATCTTTTGTTCTTCGAGTAGAGAAAGCTTTCCTCTGCCTCTTATGTGTGGAAATAAGAGTATGAAAATGAGTCCGGGTACTTGATGTCAATTATAGTGATACTATTTAAATGCAAATATTGTTTTGGTCGGGCGGATCCAGTAAGATGAATAGAGGGCAATTATGTAAATAAGCATATTGTAATAAGACAATGAAGTGTTTGTAATTTTGGTGGTTAGCATTTTCCTTTCTCCCAGAAGGATGAGTCGGCTAGGTTTTTAGGAACACAGGGAGGGATGGGAGTGGCACTTGACATTCAGTGTTGTAGGATAATATTGTACAGAGCCATAGGCTGCAGACTGAAACAGATCAGGTTCATTAGATGCCCAACAAAAGAGAGGACTTGGAGCTTTTCATTAGCAGCTTGCTAATAGGAAACTGTAAGGAAACAATGTAGTGTCAATCACTGGAGACATGATTTTCAGAGTGTAATAACCTTTCACTTTTTTAGAGGTGTTGGGTTTTTCTTTTCCCCTCCCTTCTTTGGAGATTTATTGGTAATACACCCACTAACAAAGTCGTATGAATGAAAACATTCTTATACAAAATGTCTTTGTATACCAAGCAACTAATTTTCATACTGGTAGCTAAAATTAGTTAAATTGCAGCAGTAACACAAATATTTAAAACTTCACACGTTGAAATCTGTCTTATAGACAGAGCCTAAGCTAAGTTTTTAGACTCCCTCTGTAGTCAGAGGAGGCTGGGTCACACCTCCAGAAAGACTTAGAACAAATTGCTCTCTAGAGATGGGTTTTGATCTCCATAGGTTATGGAAAGAATCTGCGTGAGCTGTTTAGATACCTAGCGGATTAATCTAGGACAATGAACGGAATCCTTAAAGACTGGGTAGTATCTCTTGCTGCTTTGAAAGTCAGTGTGCACAGAGTTGAGTTTCACAGGCTTGCAGTGGTAGTATTGTCTGGGATTCAGTTCTGTGGTGAAATTCCCTTTGAAATGAATAACTAAGGACCTGTTCTGCACAAATAAGGTTATTCTATCTTTTGTCTCACTCAAAGCTATGCTGAACCTCACTCAAATCAAGGTAGGAGATTAATGGGTTGTTTCTATCTTATAAAATACTAGATTTAAACCTTGCTGAAGGGAGTCGCTATCATCATCTTTTACTGTTACCCCAAGGTATACCACATAATTCAACATATATTGCTTTCTAAGTTTGCACCCAGCTTTTGGGGAAAAAAAAAACCCCATTGCTCTTAAAAATGTATTAGAGCACACTGAGAAAAAACTAATTATAACTGCTACTTATTTAGAATCAGTTGTGACTTGTTTTCATCGTCTTTTTGGCAAATATTTGAGGTCTTTGAATGTCAGTAGTCTGAAATGCAGTGCTCCTGGAAACTGGTGAGAGGTCTGAATTTTTTTATCAAGGTAACTTCAGATATTGTAGACTAGATATAACCTAGAAAATCTGCGAAAGATATTTCAAATAGAACCAATGTTAACAATGTGACATAACTACAACACTGTTTCATTACATACCTAAATGTTTTAAATAATACTTATCCTCTATACTTTAAATTCTTGCTTTCTTCTGTTTATAATGATGCTCAAGGTATGTTTTAAGCTCTTATCCCCCACAGTCCTGAAAGCAAGATATTTGCTTTCTATTTTATAAGAAATACTGAGTTTTCCAGATTACTAAGCCACATTCATCTCATAGCAGGCACTCCAGGTAAGAGAGTGGCCTCAGTTCTTTTGGAGGTGGCTTGTGTGTAGTCTGCAGCCTGAGCACTTTCACTGAGTTTTAGGTCTCAATCTTCCAGCATGGAGAGCTTTTGCTGTCTAGTATTTGGAATTGCACAGTGGTTGAGGTCTCACAAGGTAGTCATATGAGTCTAGGTCATGACAGCTGCCTGCCTATCAGTGCCCGTAGTGTATAGGTGTCATGTTTGTCTGTCTGGTTTAATAGTGCCACTGGACAGGGTTTATCAAGCTGAGGATACTAGTGCACTATAGGTGTCTGGTAATGTTAATATACCATACTGCGTTTGTAATGATTGAAGGATAACCAGTGAAGATTAGGCTCCTATTTCTTAATGCGCTGTGGCTGTTAGACCATTGGAGCAGTAAGATAGGGCTTAACTTCACACTAAGTGTATAAGGTGAAATTGTCTCTTGAGCTACCTATGTTATATGAAGAGCTTTCTTTATCCTAGGACTGATATTTTAAAGATTCTGGATGCTGGGCAGTGGTGACTCTAGGACCACTTTTCTATATTCAAAGTGGAAATTTGGTTCCAGGAGTGATGTCTGGAGGTGTAAAGTAATGCAATTGATTATCTATTCATTTTAAGAACTGATGAATTTGATATATCCAAATCCAGCAATGAAAATTTTTGTGTGGCTATGTCAGTGTGTAAAACCTCTTTCCTATCTCATTTGCTTAGTAGGTAAAGGTCAGGTATTTTTAAAAGCTGTACTTAAAATGAGAACAAAATGTATTTTTTTTCTTTCCAACCCCTTAAAGAAAATTCTAAAACTGAAGAAGCTTTAAAACTCTGAATCTTCCCACTGCTTTTTCTGAAGAGGACTGTCTGACAATTTGCTAGAGAAGAGAAAGGAAACTTGTCCATAACTCGGTTATAAAACCATGTGGATTGTTCGGTAGAGCTACAAAAGGGAACTCATATCTTCTAAACTACACAGGGATTTAAAATAATTGTTATAGTCCTATTGTGTGACATTCTCTCTGAATTTTCTGCAGTGGTATGCTGAGCAAATAACTTGTAGAAAATAATCCATCTGCCAGTCCTGACTCTCTACTTTGTTTCTGGAATATCCAAAGCTATATCGCCACTTTTTCCAAACTAATTATCAGAAATGTGCCACATATGTTTATAGGTAATTCAGAGCCTATTACAGGCACAGGGGTGTTGTAGTTCTGTCATCTTATTGACATTTGAAATGTGTCCAGTAAGTTTCAATTGTACAAAAGCCTGTGAAATAATAAGCCTGAAAGATGTCTGTGTCCCTTTCTCAGAACAAACGGATATAGAGACCCCACTAGGGATTTGAGGAAACTTTTTATAATGTTCACCAGCTGCTTCTCCCAGGTAACCTAGAGAACACAATGATACCTCAGAAACCAATAGCAACAGTGTTCTTACTGAACAAAATCTGATCTTCAAGTTCCTGGGCTTTCCAAAAGAATGTAGATGGCTTTTGTAAAATTAGATTATTTCTTAACCATCCAATTAACATAGGTCATCAGGAGTACAGACAAGATACTCTCTCGATAGCGAAGTGAAGTAAAGAATATGTTAACTCACCCTTCTCCATATCTGTATCCACAGGGTCTCTGTTCCATTCAGCAGTGGGACCAAATTTATCCAAATATTCCTTTTGCTGCTTATGTACTTATAAAAGCATTTTCTTGCTTCTGTATAAATGTTTGAGGCAATAACACTTAAGCCCTCTTTTGTTCAGTATTCCTTGTCATTCCTGTGACCCTAATCCATTTGTTTGCCAACCTTGTCCATCACTCCCTCACAAGGCTTCTGGTAACTCTTT
>NW_010413353.1:105260-106959 GCF_000710305.1 Buceros rhinoceros silvestris | reverse complement strand
TTCCCTTCTCTGTAGTTTCCACTTTGAAGCCCAAAGAACCAAGCTCCAGTTTAGCTTCTTGTACATTCCCTTCCTAAGATGTTTCTATGGGTTATGAGCTTAGTCTTGATATTTCTTTCTTACTATGTGGTTAGAATCATGTATGTCCCAGTGTCCTTATTTTATTGGGAGTGGTAAGCCCCCTAGAGAGAGGAAGGGGCAGAAGTATTTTTAGTATTATTGGGCCTGTAATGTACATTTTTTCTTTGTTACTGCAAACTTTAAGGAAATGTTTTGCAGAAAAAATTGTTTTTGTTATAATGAGCAATGCTAATCAAGCCAGGAGGTGCAAAGAGGACCCTTAAGAGCACTGAGTTTCAGCAGAGGCTAAATTGATGTCTGTTGGAAGAAATGAGACATACAAGTTGAGATATTAGAAGTAGAATAAAGGACAGCTAACTATTCAAAACTCCAACTTCCTTATTCTGTAGCATGTCAAAGTACAGTTCCTTAATGATTCAAAACCAATTGGTTTAAAACAAAAACCAGTATCCCTACTCAAGGGTCTTGGAGCAACTGCCACCTCCACAGCTGATAGGACTCACACTGAGGACTGAATAGAGCAAAGCCAGCTACTTTAGCTCAAACTGCTGTCAGCAGCAGTATTAGTCAGCTAGTTGTAATTACAAGAACTAGGAAAACTTTTAATGAGCATCAGTGTGGCAGAAATGGAAGGGAGGGATGATCTGCAGGTGGTGAGTGGTAATGAATGCATAGGAGTGGTAGCCTGCCAAATTGCTTCTCTGGCACTGGTGAGATGAGGCCCATATGTTTCCTCTGCAGCCTGGCACCAATGCGAGCCTGCTGCCTCCCATTCTGGATCCAGGTCAGCTGGAGTTAGCCTAGAGTTCCATGCATCAATGTGCTTTTTCCTTGGGAGGCTCTCCCTCTCATGTGGGGCTTTCACTACTTATTTTCATCATATTCTAATGATAAGTTAAGGGCTGTATCGCCATTGGCCCTTCCCCCTGCTCTTTGGCCACATGGCCTCACTCTACTCTTAACTATTACCGTAAATCTTTAGAACACATTGCACAAAATAGCACTGGGAAGAAACACAGTGAACCTACATCCTATGCCATGTAAAGATGCATAACTATTCTCTTCAGCTTGAGAACCAGCAAAATTCAATGGGTCTGCTCCTCTGGAAGCCGCACTTTGTGTGTGCCACAGGGGTTAGGCGTCTCTGCGCCTAGAGAGCCTGGCACCTCTACCACTGAGTGGAGAGGATGCATCCAGCTCTGACTACAGTTCAGTTTTGCACTGCTCTTGCAACTGCTATATTTTTTGCATCTACTCTAATGCTATGTACTCTTGAAATCACAAAAGTTTTTTATGGTCTGATCTGTAATAACTCAAATATGAACAGATGTGCTCGATTTTGAGTAGCTGACATGAGCTAGAAGTGGTTGCTTAGTATCTAGGTTGGCTTAAAGTCAATCCAGCTTGATTTTTTTTCTATTTCACCTTTGGCTTTATTTTTGCACTTTGGTCTAGGCTGTGGCACTTTTCACAACTATAGGACCTGCAGTCTTAGTGGAAAACTGATTTATTTTGTATGATGTAAGTGTTCTTGGTAAGACATTCCTCATAGTCATTCATGTTCATATCAAATCACTGTGGGGAAAACAAACTTAAGTCTGTATTGAAACCTCCTGCT
>NW_010413353.1:101415-105170 GCF_000710305.1 Buceros rhinoceros silvestris | reverse complement strand
TGCTGAATCACTGGAGTTCACTTGTGGGGAATCTTGATACAGAAACCAGTTAATGGTTGAATTGGTTCCAAATATGAAAGCTTTGCAAATGCGGTTTGAACAGAGTTTGAGAAAGTAAAAATTTTGGGAAGGCCTTTTTATTCAGGAGATGCAGTGGGTGTTTCTCCCTGGAGTTTAAATTAATGTAGAAGTTTGGTGCTGTGGAGCAAAAATTCACAATTTAGAAGATGATATAACTGTGATGGGCCAGAGACAGGTAAAGTGAATGTTACCAGGAACAGAGAGCAACATCTGGATCAGTCCTCTTCAATCAGGTTTTGTAAGAAGACAATGGCAATGGATCTCCTCAATCTGTTTTCCCCCAAATTTGAAGCAGCTGTGAAATGTTTGTCATCAGAAGTGGTTATGGAGAACATCCATCTGTGTCATGAGCTTGTCATAGCAGAGAAGTAAGTTTTATCAAAAAAACCCTTGATAACTGGCCAAAGGTCTCACAAAACTGATGCGAGTAGGTGGCATCAGGATCATGGACTCTTTCTGTGCTGGCATCTCTGAAGTGGGATATGTTCAGGCTTAGTGAAGCTCTGCAAGCTTTCTTAACTCTCTCTAGTTCCAATTTGCATCTTTGACCGTGAGCTCAAGTTGTTAATTCCACTAGCAGTCCCCAGAAGGCATGTGACGTGTGGGACTTTCTGGATGTTTTTGAAGCTCGAGAGTTTCAACTTACACTCCTGGTTCAGCTTTTTGGGGAAGAAGTTGAAGTGTGTGCTGCTTCATCCTATTATGCAGAGCCGTCAGCCCATGCTGACTTTATTGATTAATATGATAAAGCTGCTGTACAGTGTTTGCTAGAAGATGTTGAGCTGAGTCCTTGTTATGCCAAAATGTTTGTCATCTCTGCTCTAGTGCTCTTCTGGATTCTCAACTTAGAGCAGTTGTGTTCTAATATTGCTGTAAAAACTAGCTGTAGTCCTGCATGGGTTGTTAAAACAGATGCCTGATCCTGGAGCCTGCTCTCTCACACATGGCAGCTTTAAAGAGAAGATGGCAAGGTTGCAGTTTGAATCGTGATGAGAAGAGAACAGAGTTGTAAAGGAGAAAACAGAGCTATTCTTAGAAGCAAAATATGGGTACCGATCTAGGACACCTGGATTCAATTCCTAGATTCTACAACTTAAAACCACATCATCAGTTCTGTGGTTGCTTTTGCAAAATGTTTGATTTTTCAATAGCTGATGTGCTTTGAGGCTGCAGTGAAAAGACAAGGAATAAATTTGTAGTTGTCTCAGTAATAGATGCAAGAAGTGAGTAACATAAGGCCAAAGCTATTGTAATCGCTACCTCTTAGCTGCAGGGAGGAAAAGGCTGAAGTGCAGGCTCTGAAGGTGAGACTAGACTTGGCAGACATGATAGGAGTTCAACAACAAGCAGCTGGATTTTGCAGAAATGAGCCTTTTACAAGTTAATCCATCTTATCAGCGGTTTGCATGCTCATAGCTTAATGCCACTTTTCTCTGCATCTAGAGAAAACAGCCAGGAATTACTGCAGTGCTCCTTCAGCTGAAAGCTGCAGATAACGCTTGCACTAGTCTCTATTTGAAGTGGCCTCTTATGTCAAAAGTTCCAACTTAGTAATATTTTTGTTCAGCATTTTCTTCCTAAAGTGGCACTTTTTAGCGTGGGGGGAAAAAAATGGTGAGAGCAAACAGTCTGTCTTTCTGTTTACCAATGGTGGATCTCTAACTTATACTTGACAGATGACTTGTTTGTCAGACTGAGAATGAGGCGTAACTTTTTGAGAGTAGTAAGTCAAACAACTTCCTAGGAAAAACTCAGGGGTGAGATTTCTTTTTTGTGACTATACTGCTGAAGACTGCAAGTTTTCCTATGAAAATCCCTATCAATATATACCTGTACCATTAGCAACAAAATGCCTTTGGAATTCAAACTGTGGTGATAAGGACTTTGAGAAGAGTCTTGAATTCCTTTAAAGTCTTCAATAAGATGGATTTGGATTGTTTTGTTCCCAGCGTATGGTCCAACTAGAGAACGTGGGCTTCTAGATGCAGAAATTTTGGTGAAGTTCTGTATAAATCAAAGTAAATGGAACTGGAGAAGCTAATAATATCAGTTACGATAACTGAGTGAATTTTTGTGAACTTTTTATCTCACTTGTCATTCATGGTCTATGAACGTGGATCTTCCTACACAGTGCTGTCACCTTATGAAATGCAAAGACATTCAAAAGCTTGAGATACTTGAAAGCATTTCCTTTCTAGGCAAGTGTCCCACTAAAAGGATTAAACTGTCTTTGCACATCTGACCTGTAGAAAGTTGGGATGAAGATGTTAGTGAGCGGTAGACCCTGAGGCTTGTACAGAGACTAGAGATTTGATCCCAGTACTGAACTTACAGGGGCAGTTTTGACAACAAACAGCTTGTACAATCCACAGAAAAACAAATTCTTGAATGTCATGGAGGGTTACCTCTGTGAGGGAGATACTAGTACAAAACCTCAGAGAGGTTATACCTCACAATAAGGTGCTTGCTGTGCCTCCCAAGTGGCCATGCTGCTTGTGCTGACAGCGCAGCCTTGCTGCTAACTGGAAATTGTGACCAGCAGGATGAAGTGATATAATACTGAAATCACTTGCTACCTTCCTGTGAAGGTAACAAAAATCTCTGGTAAAGGCATTTCATTTTAGTTGTACTGTTAGTGAGTAGCTGTAGTAATGCTACCACTTTGCTCTGAGCTCCCTCGTTTCTGGTATGATTAAAAGTGAGCACATAGCAAACTTACTGCTAGCAAAAATATATTGCAGCTCTAGCTGGGTTCAAGCAAAGCATATTTCTAATGTATTAGATGGTTAATGATCTGTGTCAGGCTTGTGGGGATAGTGCACAGAAATGAGCTTCTGTATTAATTGAAATCAAACTCCAATAAAGATACTCTTGAGTAGATTCCTATGGCATGATTAAAGTGTTTACGAGCAACATGCTTCTTTGCAAGTTTCTACAGTGTAGATTTTACTCAAATCTGTTTCCCAACGCTATTGCGTGGCCAAGTGTCTGGTGTGTCATTGAAGGCTCTAGAGACATATCTGGACAGGCTGGATCAATGGGCTGAGGCCAGCAGTATGAGGTTCAACAAGACCAAGTGTCAGGCCCTCCACTTGGGACACAACAACCCCCTGCAGCACTACAGGCTTGGGGAAGAGCAGCTGGAAAGCTGCACAGCAGAAAAGGACCTGGGGGTGCTGGTTAACAGGTGGCTGAATATAAGCCAGGCAGCCAAGAAGGCCAGCATCATCCTGGCTCCTGTCAGCAATAGGGTGGCCAGCAGGAGCAGGAAAGTGATTGTCCCCCTGTACTGGGTGCTGGTGAGGCCACACCTTGAGTGCTGTGTCCAGTTTTAGGCCCCTCAGTACAGGAAGGACACTGAAGTGCTGGGGCGTGTCCGAAGGGTGGCAACAAAGCTGGTGAAGGCTCTAGAGAGCAAGCTCTGAGGAAGAGCTGAGGGTTGTTCAGCCTGGAGAAAAGGAGTCTGAGTGGAGACCTCATCAGTCTCTGCAACTACCTGAAGGGAAGTTGTAGTGAGGTGGGGATCAGTCTCTTCTCCAAAATAACAAGTGATAGGACAAGAGGAAACAGCCTCTGGCTGTTAGGTTGGATGTTAGGAAAAATCTTTTTTTTTTTCTCTCTGAAAGGGTTGTCAAGAGCTGGAACAGGCTGGCCAGAGAGGGGGGGGGGTCCCC
>NW_010413353.1:88235-101050 GCF_000710305.1 Buceros rhinoceros silvestris | reverse complement strand
GGTGGAGTCCCCATCCCTGGAGGTATTTAAAAGACATGTAGATGTGTTGCTTAGTTTAGTGGTGACTTGGCAGTGTTTTGTTAACTGTTGGACTTGATCTCAGGGTCTCTTGCAACCTAAATGATTCTGTGATCTTGGGGTTCTAAGTCAGCAGAGAAGCTACAGGAAGATGATCAGGCTGATACCTGAAAAATCTCCTGTGCTGCTAAAAGCTCATCTTGGAAAGTCTGGGAGAAATTAGGGAAAACCCCAAGAATTTCCAAAATTCAACTTTATTTCTACAAATTACTGCTGGCTGACTGCAAAGCTACTGGAACTGTGGAGTACCTGACCAGCCTCTGGCTGGCTGGCAGCTGGACCATACTAGACACTCGTTCACCTGGTGATGTTGGAGATAATCCTTCAAGTATAAGCTAGCTGGAAGCTCTTGGAGAATGAATTTCTGTTGCCAAATGCCTTTCTGAAGAAAAAGAAGCATAGAGAAACATGTCTGGTGAAATTCCATTTGGGGAAAAACGCAAACTCTTTTCTCCAAAGTGAGTTGTTTTTAAATAAAAAAAATTCAATGGTATTTGAACAAAACATTTTGGTCTTATCAAAACATTGTGTCTTAATTCACATTAATTTTAAGCATTTCAAGATGCCTGAAAAAGTAACTAAATGGAAGTGTAGAGGCTATTCAAAACTATGTTTTTAGGAAAAAAGCCTTTTGTTGCTGTGTACTCTGCCTGAGGTAAATTATTAGCACAGAAGAGGCTATAACCCATGCTTTGCAGCGTGCAAATTCACCTAGGAACTGTGGAGATTCCAGCTATTTGCTGCAATATTTTTATGATAATGTTGCATGTCATTATTGATTCCACTGTAAGAATGTAGGTTACTTATTTCCCCACCACTATTATAGCAATCACTAGCAAACATAATCTGTGGGTATTAACACGCATATGTGATTTTCTGAACACTTTTGAATAATCATAGATTGAAACTAGCATTTCATTCCCGATCTGATCCTGAATGCTCATGTTCTTTAGTAAACTAAATTAGTCCCTTCTAATTTAGCTCTTTCACAAACACATCTAATCAGTGAGAAGCAACTGTATAATTGAACTCCAAGTAGATTAATTACTCTTTTAGAGTTAGTTATGATGTCTCCTATGGATTTTTTTCCTTCTGGTGGACACACAGACTCTTCTGGAGTGACAACAAAATAGATGGCAGGATTTTGGGGTCAGGGTGTAGGGATATTGAGCAGTGGTTCATACACATCTGATGCTTTACAAAGGAATAAATAATAGCGATAAAGCCATGTCATTCCCTATTCTTGCTAGGCGTAGGGAAGCAGAATAAAGAGCTCTTTATTCTGCTCTCCCTAGCCTAGCAAGAATAGGGAATGACATGGCTTTATCGCTATTATTTATTCCTTTGTAAAGCATCAGATGTGTATGAACCACTGCTCAATAGGTGAGAAAGGGCTAGGCAAACATGTCCTCACTACGGACCTTAAAATTTAGAAGCAAATTGCATACTCACAGGGCAGAACACTTCATGAAATACTCGTATTAATCTAACAGTTACTTGCTTAAACAAGCTTGCTTCACATGCTTAAGCTCTGCTCTTTGAATAGATACCTTGATCTTTTGTCTTTGACTTTGTCAAGCGTAGTGTGCTCTTTTTAGAGCAGGGTTTTTCTTTTCTGTTTGTAAAATACTGAGGAGCAGCTCTCCTTTCTCTGAGCAGCCCTCCTCTATTGCCTCTACCAGAGAAAATGGCAAAGATGGCAAAAATCATCTTGTCCTCCATGATACAAGATGCATTGGCTGGTTTGGAAATAGGTGCTTTTTGAATTTAACTCTTATTTGTGGGATTAATTAAATATTGTCTTCAAGTGAGTAAAAGTGCCTGACTCTTACACAAGCTCTGGTTTCAGATCAGAGTCTGCAACCCTGATTTTCTAAACCCTGTGCAGTTTCACTGAAACTAAAGCTGACAGTTGTTGGCTTACATTTGGTATGCTAGTATTGCTACAGAAAAGCACGCTATAATGTCTCCAGGGATGAGTTGAAATTTTATGCATTATTTCTACAGCTCTCTAAACTACTTCCAATGACTTCAGAATTGCCAGGAAAGGAAATGTTAAAGGAAACAAAGCCTCCTGACCTTGCAAACCAAAGCAAGCAGTCATTACCAGCTGGATCACATTCTCCGCACATTATTGATCTTACTGGTTGTCCAGTAAAGATCTTGCAGTCCTTCTGTTCTTATTTCCAGACTCAGAAAACTTGCACAAAAGCATGTAGCACCCTGCAGGGAACACAGCAGTGTTGCTCATGATCCTGTGAAGCCTGGAGACCACTAGCTATGAAGCTTTGCTATGTGCTATAGAAAGAATGCATGAACATTTGAGAGACTGCCCGAGAATGGTCACCCTCGTGCTTAATGGAGCACTGCTGTGAAGTACTTTGCTTGCTGAGAAACACCAGTAATGTAACAGGCACTAAGGACATGCAGGATTACCTGCTTGTGGGACAACCTGATGAGATGGCTTAAGAGTAAAACCCTCTTCTGGACTGGATTTTTAATGACAACTGGGAAGGCTAAATGACATGACAGTCTTGTGCTGCTTACAGTGATCTCACATTGAAAACTCGTGCCATTTTCTTGAGATTTCACTTCGAGATGTGCCCAAACCTCCCACTGCAGGCAGAAGTCAGTGCATTTCTCTCACTATCTGCTATCTATTGCAAGCTAATATTGTATTAGATGCCTATCACAGGGGACTGCTCTGAGAAGATTAATAAAGGTGTAAAACATGGACTCAGAGCTTAGTAGAAAGTGGCAGTTCTGTTTTGGGGAACTCTTTGAGGTTCTGCCATATGCATTTGCTGTGTAACAAACCCAAATCCTATGAATTATTACTTCTCCAAGATCTTAACAAGGGGAAAAAGTGATTGGGAACCATTAATCATATAACAAGGGAGGGGGGAGCCTTCTGAGGTGAGATCAGTAGCCAGTAGAAGCCTGGTAACTTGAGCAACAATCCTGTTCACCACAACTATTTGAACTGCAGATTGACAGCAGTTAATTAGGGATCAAGCAGAAAATATTGGTGGGCTGTGAAATTAGGCTGGAGAGTGTGGCTTTCTAATGAAGCTGTGGTATCCTTCGTGGGCAAAGGAAAAAGCAACTCCTCAGCAGACAATTTGCTGGTTCATGGACTCTGTAAACTGCTGCTTACCTACCACTTTCCTGCTGCCACAGTTGATTTTGCTCAGGTGTATGTGCCTCAGGTCAGTAGCATTTCAGATTCTGTGTGAATTGACATAAATATACAGGGCAGCCAGGAAGGACTTGCAAAATGAGTACCATCAACTGAGAGGATTTGAGTGATCAGAAACCTGAGCTTTGCAAGGTCTCTATCACTTTGAAAGCTGATGGGTTAGACCTAGTCAGACACCCTTTGGATGAAGGTACAGTGTTGGTACAGCTTAGCTTTACTCTGAAGCTGGAAACACTTCACTAGGAAGAGCCAAATCAGGCTGAGTAAGTATTAGCTATCTGTGCTTCTGAAGGAAATATGAGCTAGCTGAAAAATGCTGGTGTAAAAACTATTATAGCTGAAGAATAAAAGCAGACCGTTGGTACACTGGAAGAAGCTTCCCAAAGAGGTGGTTGATGCCTCATGCCTGTCAGATTCTGAGGCACTTAGACAATGCCCTTAACAAATGGCTTTAAGTTTTGGTCAGCCCTGAAGCAGTCAGGCAGTTGGTCTTAAGATGATCATTGTAGGCACTTTCCAACTGAAACAGTCAATTCTACTTTAGATTTTTTACTTCTGTTTCAGTTAAAAGCATCTTCTTACTTTTCCCCCCGCTTCTTAAATCTAAAAGCCTTGTACCTGGAATTTGTGTGCATACCAAAACAGACCAACTTCTCATTTTCATCTGATAGGACCACCCATATGTTGGGGAGGATCTTTGCCTGAGCAAATAGCCCAGCTGAGCAGCTCCCACTGGAAGCTTTGAGCCATGTGATACTTGCTGTATACGATGTCTTTCCCTGCATTACATAGAAACTGGTGTAGTGAGAGCCAACTGAAATGGTATTGATGCATGGTCTTCCTAGGCTTCTCTTCAAGGTACTGCGAAAGAGCTGGTTTATGGTGGGAGCTTCACATGTTGGGATGGTCCAAATGAATGGTAGAGCCTCAGATGCTGTTGAAGCCTCCCAACAGCTGTCAGTACCTGATTTACAAATTATTGAGACATTATGGGAGATGTTGTAGAAAATACTTGATCTTTCAGATTAAAGACTTTCCTCCAAGCAGTTATTGAAAAATGACAATGTAAACTGTCAGATTTTAGAGCATGTATTTTCCAGCTTGGTGCATGTACTGAGTGATCAATCTGTGAAAGTTAAAGGCACGCAGGCGCTGTCTTGAGCAGTCAACACTTGTATTTGTTGCTACTGCTAATGGCTGAACCAGAGATGGATAGTTTTGGAAGCCTTGTTGTAGACTTACTAGGCGTACGATTGCTGTTATGTCTACTCAACTTGCTGAAATTTTGCCAGTGAAGCATGTGTACCTCTACATACCTGAAGTATTTAAATCACTGGGGGCTCTGATCTTTCCACTGAAAGTAGGATGCCTGAAATCAAGCTAAGTAATGTCCTTAAAGGACGGAAGGTAGCAAAACCTCTGAGTTGAGGATGTCTTTCTCCCCAACAGGTTAGGCATCTGGGTATAGACTAAAATGGAAACAGGGCATTAAAGATAACAGGATTCAGATTTTATGTCAGATGCTTGTCTTTGCTCCTCTGAAACTCACAACCTAAAGCCTATGGGAGTTCCTGCTCCTTTAAGGGAGTTTTGCCTTATGCTGTTCCTGGCATTGCTTCTTTCTTCTCAGCTAAGAGTTATTAGGTGTCACTGTACATCCACAGTTGTGAAAGATGCTTTTTAGAGTAGAGTGTCCATTAACAGGGACACCTTTGAAAGCACCTTAGGGTGTGTTTATACAAGTCCTTGTTCTTAAGTTTCTCTCAGTGCAGTATTAAGGTTGGTTTTTTGAGAAGATAGGTCTGTCCCAAGAGAAAAATGAAAGAACACATCCCTCTCCTTTATTTGTAACAGATATGAATTGCATCATGTAATTCACCAGTGGGAAGTGTTTCTTTAATGAAGGTAATGAAATAACTCAGTCTGCATCTGCTTGACTCAAATTGGTTCAGCTTTCTACCTGAGTGGCAAAATACTTCAGTTTTTTTCAACTCACATAAATTATTTTGGGCATCGATCTCCTAGCTAAAGCCAAACTGAAAGCTTAATGCATGACTTCTCTGTAGATTTAATAGTAGATTGAGTAAAATATTTAGACTGGGCTGTGTGAGAAGACACCTTCCCTGCTGGAAGCACATAGCCGTGCCTGAGAAATCAATTTTCTCTTAGGATCCCACTGGCATCACTGAGGCTCTGCCAACACCAAGAGCTTTGACTGTTGAATGCCATGGTGCCTCTCATGGGATCAGGGCTTGAAGTTGAGCTTTGTGTTCATTAGAGCAATTCACTGGGTGAGCAACACCTCACACCTGTGAAGTGCTGGAACATTTATCTTTTCAGCGTAATTGTGATGGGAATGCCATTCAGGAAAAAGAACCAAATAGCTCTTATGCTCAGTACAATGTTTAATCAACACCATAATACTAAAAACATTCTAGATTTCTTCTGTGTCCGCTTAATAGCTTTCAACCTCTTCAAATCTGATCATATGATACATCTTTGTCTACCTTGCCCTGTATCTTAATTTCTCTCTTTGGTAATAGCTTTGTGTCTCAATGCCTTAACTGACTCATCGTGCAATGTCTTGCTATGTGTCATAGGCTGCTTGCTAGTCTGTGTGAGCTAACACCTCTGCAGTAGCAAGAGCATAAAGCCATATCCTACTGTAATGGTAAGGATTGTATAATGGGATGATATTTAGTGCCAGAAAGTCAAACACAGAAGCAGAACTCCTCAGTCATGATACTATTTCTAAAATAATATGGATAGTGGATTAGTTGCTTTGTTCACCAGTTTCCTCAAGACCTGCAGATGTGCTTTATCAGGTTTCATGGACTTGTGCACATTCAGGTTCCTTAGACGGTCTTGAATCTGATCTTCTACAGCAGGCAGTTCTTCATTTTCCCAGCCCCTGTCTTTGCCCTCAGTGACTTGGGTGGTACGGCTCGAGCACTTGCTGGTGAACACTGAGGCAAAAACGTTGGGTGGTACTTCAGCTTTCTCCGTGTCCCAGGTAACAAGGTCTCCTGTTTCCTTCTGGAGAGGGTTCACATTTTTCCTAATCTTCCTTTTATCACCAACATAGATATGGAAGCCTTTCTTGTAGCCCTTGATGTCCCTGGCTGGTTTTAATTCCAACAGGGCTTTAGCTTTCCTAACCTGATCCTTGGCTGCTTGGACCATTTCTCTGTATTCCCCCCAGCTACCTTCCCTTGCTTCCACATGCTGTAGGATTCCATTGTGTTTGGGTTTGTTTAGAAGCATCTTGTTCATCTCTACAGGCCTCCTGGTGTTTTTTTCTGACTTCCACTTTATTGGGATGCACTACTTCTAAGACTGGTAGATGATGATCCTTGAATATTGACAAGGTTTCCTGGGCCTCTTCCCTCCAGGGCTTCACCCCATGGTACTCTACCAAGCAGATCCCTGAGGAGGCCAAAGCACCCTCAACCTGAAGTTCAGGGTAGTGAGCTCGCTGAGTGTCATCTTTGTTGCCTTAAAGATCTTGAGCTCCACAATTTCATGATCACTGAAGCCAAGGCTGCCCTTGAGATTTGTATTTCCCACCAGTCACCCCTTATTGGTGAGAACAAGGTCCAGTATAGCAGCTCTCCTCATCTTGTCCTCTATCTCTTGGAGAATGAAGTTATCACGAACGTGTTCCAGGAACTTTCTGAATTGCTTATGCTCTGCTGTGTGGTCTCGTCAATGGAGTGGCTGAAATTACCAACAAGGACCAATACTTGTGAACATGAGGCTGCTTCTGTCTGTCTATAGAGGGCCTCGTCCCCTTGGCAATTTATAGCAGGTTTTGTGCTGTCATGTAAAGTTTAAGACAGTCTGTTGCCAAGACTGAAAGTCTCTGGGGTGTAATTATTCTCTCAATTCTACTTGATGGTTTAAGGAAAGGTTACAGTGATAAGATTACACTATGTAGAAATTCTGCAGGTTGTTATAACTGGTCCTTTAGGATCTGTTATGCCTCTGTGCCTATTTGTTTTAAAGTTACTCTGGTTTGAAAAGCTCTTCTGGGGAAAAGCGAAAGTATCCATTTTAAACAATGTACACTTCCAGCTTCTAATCTGCCTAAGACTCACAGAAACATTTTTAATTGTCACTGAAAGTTATTAAACTGTTTCTAGCCATTGCATCTGTGCTTGTGAAGGCCCAAGTATGAAACAGAATGAAAAGTGGAACTTAAACAGCCACTTTTTATAATTCAACTAATAGAAAATAAAAGATATGCAAAGGGGGGTGGTTGGGGAGTTGCTTGAATTCAAGCTCTTTTGCACTCGTGTAAGAGTTGTACTTTAATCTAGTGCTGCCTGTGGTGAAGCTTTGGGAGTATTGTAAGCAGTCTGATGCTTAGGTGAGATGAAGCCCACCCCAATCCTAGCACTGTAAATGTGTATAGGGCGACCTGACTTGAGGTGCGTTTTATAGGTGGTTAAAGGAATCTAGATGGTAAGGTTAGACAAACCTTGAATTCAGCTCTTCAGAGGTGAAATCAATGCTACCCTGACTTTTCCATGCACAGTAGATCAGCTGAGGAGTAGCAAATACGCTGTGAATTTGAGTCCCTCTCATTTCAGTAATAAGCCCTATGCAACAGTGTCTTCAGCGAGGTAAAGTTACATAGCCATCCCTAGTGACAGATCTCTTTTTAGCTCAAATAGGACTGATCTTGACTGACTACACCAGCGTTAAAAAAAGGTACTGCTTTGTCTCTTCTAGGATTTGATATTAAGGTGGATGCCTCTGTGCTGAAGACTGCAGATGTCTATTACACAGCATGTCCTTACTTTCACCAGAGTTGAAAGTATGGGGAACTGTGCAGGGAGACTTAATCTAGTTCTAAAGGAGTTATTTTGGGAATTGAAAGCAGTATAGTTGCTTCTGCTTGATGCATTGTATGGGTTATCTTGCTCTGTCACTAACAGTGTAAAACTACCTGGAGTTTATGGCAGCTCTTTTCTGCCCGTTTACTGTGTTGGTCCACGTAAACATGAAATACCTGGTTTTCAATTAGTGTAAATTTCCTAAAGAGTGTTAAGGCCAGACTAGGATATTCCCAGTCCTGTATTCAACATGATACATCTTTGTTGCATAGTCTAAAATGGAAATGGTTTGTGGTCTAAATCTAATCTTTTGAGCAGCCAGAGTGTTCTGCATGATCAGGAAAACTGTCTTGACAGTCAGCTGCAGGGCTTTAACTTTGGCATTAGCTAAGATGAGGTTTCAAAAGAGGTTTAATGCTCTGGAATGGCATAGTGTTCTCTAAAGGGAATGCTAACGTGAGCCCAAACATGCCTGAGAGAGGTTGTAATGTAATGACTCTGCAATGGTTAGCACTGCAAGCCTATCGTGACATTGATCAGGATAACATATTTGACATACTAATGCTAGGGCATCGCTCAACAGTGACTGAAGGATTTTTAGCTGCTTTTTCGTCTCTATGCGCTCTAGACAGCAGTGGCTATTTATGACAGTGCATCTTCCTGAACAGTTTTGCAAATTGGAATTAATTATTAGCTGCTGATTTCTTCTAATGTGACTTCATCCTCTTTCTGCTTGCAGCATCACATTCTTTATCACCTTGCTTTGTTTCAGTACTTGACAACTCTAAGCTCCAAAACTTTCAGAGAGATGAAAAACATGTTCAAGGAGAGGTGAATTCAATGTTAGCATTGCTGGAAAACTCTGATTAGGATCAGTGCACAGTGAGAGCAGCTTCCCAAGCTGGGCTTAGATAGTACTGTCAGGGAAAACCAGTGTTTAGAGTCAATCTGAAGGGGCAATTTTCAAAGACTTTTGCTTAAAAGGCAGATAAATGCATGACTGAAGGCTGGGAGAAGGGATGGGAGAGTGGAAACTTCAAGAAATGCAAGGCAAAAGAAAACCTTATATAAAAGCCAAGAAGTGAAGAGGTCCTTGCAACAATACTGAGTCCAGGCTGAGGAGCAGATGGCACTGCAGGCAACCAGACAGCAGTTTTAAAGTTGTACAGTTAGGACTGGACGTGGCTACCACGAAGACTTTCCCTTTTGTGCCTGAAAGGTGAGGCAGCTGCCAGGTGGTGACATGGTGCATTCCCCGGCTTGCCTTTGTGTCCTCAAGCCCTGCTCCCTACAAATCCTGCTTCAAGGGCAGTCTGGAGGGGGATTAGTTTAGAGGCGCTGACTCTTGCGTAGTCTGTGTAGTGAAGCTGTTCTGGGATCACAAATGCTCCTCCTTCAGGCTAACTGTCAGGAATAATGACTGGAAATCAGGGGTAAAGAGCGTTAGGGCTCTGTGGCAATTTTCTGCCCCTTTGACATCCTCTAATAAAATTCTGTCATTAAATTCAATACACACTAAGCTGAAGGATTTGAAAAATCGGTTTCTAATAGTTTTTATCCACAAAGTTCACATCCAGCTCAAATATCGGAATAATTTCTATTAATGCATTAAACATTAAGATCTAGGACTATGCAGTCTTAGTGCTGGTGCATTGGTCATTTCTTAAATATTAGCAAGTCAACAACAAGCTAGTAACTTTTAGGAACAAATTTTGCAATTACATATATAGGTACAGCTTTGATATTTTTCATGTGTATTTATAAATGCATTTTTAGAGCACTGTAAAGTATGAGTAACTTATTCAGTAGACTGTACTTGGTAAAACAGGCAGTTAAACTTTCAAATCAGTTTCTTGAGCTTAAAAGGCTCTTTTGTGAGAACCTAAATTTAGAGGTCAAAAGAGAGATGGGACTGTAGTGGATTTTGTGCAGAAGGTAGTTCTGTTTCAAACCTGTTCAGCTGAACTTCAGATAACATGAACGCCTTGAAAGCTCTGTAAGAGGAGCTAGCAATTGGAAAGCAGTTTGCAACTAATGCTTGCTAAATTGAGAGTTAAATTAAAACTAAACTTAACCTCTGCTGTGTTCTTCTAAATGTATTTCCCAAGGAATAACTGAGCATGTGTTTGGGTGGAAATTGAGAGTCTAGGTATCTAATCGATCTGTAGATGCTAGAAAGTAGTTAAGTGAGGTGCAGAGAGCAGAGTCCAGTTCTACAGGAAGTAATTAGTGTCCTCAGCACAGAGTACTGAGAAAAGTACTGCTTTTTGTGGTACTGCTTGCAAGTAGCTTTAATCACTTTTTTGAGTGTTTAGAAGGATCAGAGACTGAAAATCTGGTTCAAAAAGGAAAGCTGCCATTGCTCTGCACCAGTGTTCGCTAAAACTGCAGGAATATGTGGTGAGGTTAGATGACAGCAGCATTCTCTTGCTGGGGAAAGAAAGATACTGGGACACAGTGGGTTTGGATGGTTAGATGAAGCAAGGAAGAGAGAAGTCAAACCCTGTAGCAAAGTTTGGAGGCATGATGGGGACAAAGTGGAAAAATGGCTGCAAATTGAATCCAGACTGGAGTAGAGCAGAAGAATGTCAATAGGAGCTTTATAGAAGCTGTACAGAATGCTATGTCTTCCTTTTATTTTTTCTTTTGAGTGATTGTTTAAAGTTTGAGGACATGGGAGTTGAAAGGGAATTAATAACAAAGGTGAATCTTTGAGACCACCTGTGTGTTTGAGCTGTTCGTTATATGCAGTTGTAGAAGTGAGCTGTGTATCACAGTTGTTCATCAAACAGAAGAATCAGCCACTAGCTGGGAAGCGGAGTTCATACCTGTGTGAGGAGGACCACGAAGCTGCAGAGAATTTTGAGGACCTCTGGGTCAAAAAGGTCCCTTTTTCTGTATTTGGCTGTGAAGAAATTCTCAGACCATTGGTACGGTAACAGAAAGGTAAACAGTACAGAGCAGAAAGTTTTCACATCATAGAAGAATGCAAAGTGCACAGACAAGCTAATTTTACTTTTCTTGTTGGTTTATGCCTGTTGAAAAGCTGAAATGTCTCTAAATGTTCATGTTCCATTCTTCCATACAGCTGACTTTTGTAATCCTGTATATCTTGATCATTACAGAGCTTTTGCAATATCAGACCAAATAAAAGCTGTGGAAGTTCTGACTATCTCCAGCACAGGTGGGCATTAGTGTTAAGGATTACAAAACAACAACAAGAAGCTTGGCTGAATGACCCTCTCCTTATATCTTGTTTTAATTTGGTCTGAGAAATCAAGACTGATAGGACTGTACTGTCAGCTGTAGTGACCTTGTAGTAAGAAACTTAAGGGGAAGGGAAGATTTAATTCCCTGGATGTGCAGAAATAATACCAAAGCTTCTGCCTGAGTGTGGTTATTCTGTTGTGTGAGAGGAATCTGGAAATGAGTTAAGTGGTGAGGAGCTGCTGAGTCTGTGCCAACAAGCGAGATACCATGATCAGTTATCCCCTCAGGTTAGAGAAGGGCTCAGATCAGGGGAGATGTCCACTCATTTGTATTTGCTGGCCTTGTTCCCTGAGCCAACAGCCCTGAAGCTGAAACACTGAAGTGAACCAAGCAAGAGCTTGTTTGGGCTGGGGCTGACCAGACCAGCAGTGGCACGTGTGAGGTGGTCACAGCGTACAGTGGTGAGCAACAACCCAGGGTGGTCAGGCTCTACTGGAAGCACTTTCTGGCAGTACCTCTCTTCTGAGTCTCTGTCGTGCTCATCCAATGCATGCTGGGTGCAGAGATGAAAAGGGTAAATCCCCGAAACCCGTGTTTGAACTGCTCTCCTGACAGCAGCAGCAAAGAGTACAGAAGGGAATTGCTTCAGCTTAGCCGCTGATTTCAGCAGATTTTCTACTTTAAGGGGATTAGTCTGGCCCTTGGTGGTGTTTGTTTCTCTTCATACACTTCTGAATTTAAGCAGTTGAAATAATGGATAGGAATACTTTGTTGCTTAACCACAGGATGCGATGTGCCTTACCGTGAGATAGGACAGTTGGTTTTCTGGTAGTGTGAATAAACACACTTTTTTCATTAGGAATATAGGTGCTTAACTTGGCTGAAAAACACAGAAGTTTGGGGTGTTGCCTGCACAGAACAGCCTAAGTCTTCTGTGAAGTCACCCTATCAGTGTGGGAGAGAATGCAATTTTCAGTTTAGTGTTCCCTTGACTAAACACATCTACTTTCCCTCCTCACTCTTCTATCTCTAAACACCTTTGTACAGTAGCACTTATATTAAAAGATTGTTTCTGGCAATTATAGTTACATAGAATAAATCTGCTGAGATTATAGTATAAGAGAATAAGAAAAAAAAAAGGTGAGGATATGCATTATGTTCCTGTTGTATGCCCACTGAATGGGAAACATGCTGATGAATATTGCTCTTGCTTCTTGGTTCCCAACTTAAGGGCAGATTTTCTGAGATTTTGGTTTTACTAAGCAAACGTTTGAAGAGATGATTTCAAGACAAGAAAATAAATTATTTTAATATGTATTTGAACAGGAGGCATTTATTTACAATTGCTATAAAAATGAAGAAAAATTGCTGAACTTTCCTGGAGAGTTGTGCAAGTCTCAGGTCTCTATTTTATTCGTTTTGGTATCCATTATTCATATGCTATGCCCTACATTCATCCTTCCTCCAAAGTGTAGTTGCTTTTACCTCTT
>NW_010413353.1:60670-88148 GCF_000710305.1 Buceros rhinoceros silvestris | reverse complement strand
CTTTCCCTATGCTGCATTCCAAATTTGACTTTTTTTTTTGGAGGCACTGCAGTAACATATCCAGTACATAAGATGGCTACAAAAACTTGAGAAACATGACTGACCTATGTGACTTTTTTACAGAAAGACCAAAAAACCATGAAACCCAAGTAGAGAGAAATGGGAAAGAATATAGCCTTGTTGCAGAGTGAGTGAGAAAACCTTGGCTACTCTTTATTAGTTCCCTTCTTGGATAGAATCCATGTTTGCTGAGCAGCAGAGCTCAGGGCTGCTCAGATCTGTTCCATCCCACATGTTTGCTGAGCTTGGGGAAATGACATCATTATTCAGTGATGAGTAGTGTCCCTCAGGGATCCTTACTGGGAATGGTCTGTGTAATATCTTCATCAATGACATAAACAGTGGGACTGAGTGTACCTCAGCAAATTTGGACAAGTTTAAGTAGTGGGCCCGTGTGACTGTCATGAGGTTCAACAAAGTCAAGTGCAAGGTCCTGGCCATTGGTCAGGGAAATCCCCAGTATCAATAAAGGCTGGGGGATGAAGGTGAGAAGGGTTTAGGGGTGTACTGGTGGATGAAAAGCTGGACATGAGCTGGCAACGTGCACCTGCAGCCCAGAAAGCCAACTGTATTTTTACTCTTGGTTGTATAAAACGAAGCGTGGCCAGCAGGAGGAGGGAGGTGATTCTCTCCCCCTACTCTGAGACCTCATATGAGTACTGTGTCTCTGGAGTCCTCACATAGGAAAGACATGGATTTGTTGGAGCAGGTCCACAGGACAGCCACAAAACTGGTCAGAAGAATGGAGTAACTCTGCTATGATGAGAGGCTGAGAGAGTTAAGGTTGTTCAGTCTGGAGAAGGGAAAGCTCTGGGAGACCTTATTGCAGCCTTTTAAAGCCTGTAAGAAAGATGGGGACAGACTTTTTAGTACCGCTTGTAGCAACAGGACAAGGGGAGAAGGTTTTAAACCAAAAGAGGGTCAGCTCAGGCTAGATACAAAGAAGAAATTTTTTTTGAGGGTGATGAACCACTGGAACAAGTTGCCCAGAGAGGTGGTAGGTGCTCCACCCCTGGAAATATTCCAGGTCAGGTTGGATGGGGGAACCTGATCTAGTTGAAGATGTCCCTGCTCACTGCAGAGGGGTTGAACTAGATGACCTTTAAATGTCTCTTCCAACTGAAATTGTCCTATGATTCTATTTTATCTAAAGTTAAATTTCTAAGATATCTGGGAACTGAAAAAGAAACCATCATTGCAACAATAGGTGTATGGTCACTGTAGCAGTGTTCTTCCTTACCTTTAACATAAATGCAACTCCTGGCTTGTCAGAGCATTTGCAGGGGCCATGTACTTGTTCTTTAAAAACTAAATAACTGTTTCTGAAATCAGCTCTTTGGACTCAACGTCAGGAATGCAAACACTTGATTTATGCTGCTTTGCTGGCTCCATCTCACTGCCTTGAATGCATGCTAAAACACAGAGGGGTGCTGAGCTCTGCTGCTGTCTGCTGTTTTCCAATGGAAGCATTGATGCATGCATGTACCTTGGTTCCTGACCAAAAAACCAGAGATCCATCCGTCTGGTGGATGTTCCCTATCACTAGCGTCTCTGCAACTGCTTTTAAAATCAGAAATATTATGTCAAAAATCTTTAGATGCTTGACATCTACATTTGTTTTCTTGATTTGTCTTAATCTTGCTGCAGGCTCTGTCTATAGTAAATGACGCTGTGTTACAAGTTGTTTTAGCGGTTATTATTAATGCTTTTTGAGCTATTTATCTTAATGCTCTAGGTATTTTTTATTTTAGGGGTTCCCTCTGGAACCATTAGCACGCTCTGATTTGATAAGGTGTAATACATGCTCTGTTCTGACTGATTATTGTTGTCACTCAGTAGAGGTTTGCATTTTCTTCTAAGGTGTAGCTCCCTGAAATCTGTCAGGAAGTGCCTAGAGCTTCTAGCTGCCAACTTTCATCAACGATGACTAGAGAGAAACCTGCCCTTTCTCAAATCACTTTACACGCACTCATGGCTTATATAATTTGTTTCCCTTAAGTGTTCATGTTTTTCTCTGGTGATTAGAGCCAGAAGCCAGTACTGCTCACTTCAGTTACTGTTCCCTGAGCTACAGAGTGCTCCAGGAGTGAAGGTACACCACCACACCTTTCACTCCTTTGCCTTTCCCTTTCACGTAGCTACGCTTAGAGAACTAGCTAATACATCTTTCTTACTCTGAAGAAAAAGATGATTTAGATATACTTGCACTAATCTAAACACAGCGATGTTTACAGATGCCTGCAGCTCAGTGGTTTTAACAACTTTAATCCACTCTCACGTCTACTGCTGGAGTCAAACAGCTATGTTCTTCCCACCTAAAAATCCATATGTTATCCATGGTGGGGGAAAAAACACCTCCCTCCACCCTCCAAAAAACTAAATCTCAAATTAACTTCTCTTTTTCTTTTTTCCCCTCACAACTTAATAGCACTCTGATTATCAGCCTGTAGAAGGAAGATTACCTCAAAGCCCTTATGCTAAGCGTACGTTCAGGTTATCTGAACATAGTACTTTTATTGGAGTGATGTGGAAGCTAGGCAAGAAGACAGCAGTGACCAGGCTTAGACCTCATGTTCTAGATTTGTGCCATTCTTAACTGTCCTCTAATTACAACTGGCTAATGACTTTAGCCTTACCCTATAGCTAATACAATTCCTGTAAATTTAGCTTTATTAATTTCAAAGATTGATGTGCTTAGTGTAAAAAGAAATGCATTTGTAACTAGTAGATAACTAGTAAGAACTGCATGTAGAGAACAACTTCCTAGTTTTATGTATTTCTGTTCCCACGTGCTACTACATCATCCTTGGGAACCGTGGTGGAATTCTTTGTGTTAATAAGAGGTGTCACTTTCTCTACCTCACATAGAACATCCTGTTTCTCTTTGAGTGCATCCTAGATCTCATCACCGGGTGAGCCAGCTTCTAATGCCAACAGCACCTTATCCTTGGCTAGCAATTTTCTGTGCTTTTCAAATAGCCTGGTCATCATTGTATAAGTTTAGCCAAGCACTGGAGAAAAGAAGAAAAAAACGAGGGGAAAAAACCCTTAAAAAATCTTAATGTAAAAAACCCAAACAAACCACAAAAAAACCCCAAACCAAAACCAACCAACAACTCCCCCCAAAAAAATCCCAAACCACAAACAAAAAAACCCCAAACCTAAATGTAAAAAAAAAAAAAAGGCAAAACAAAAAACCAAAACCAAACCCTAAATGTATATGTCCGTAGGTATTAGGGTCTTTCTCTGTGACAGTCACAGTGCTCAGTTTTCCTGCTGCAGCCTAGCAGCTGGAGCTGAGCTAGAAGCTTACCCTGCCAGGGGTTAGAGTTTGATTCTGTTTTAAAACTCCTTACCTTTGTTATCATCATGTCCTTGCAACACTTGTATCTTTTTTTTTTTTTTTTTTTTTTTTTTTTTTTTTTTTTTTTTTTTTTTTTTTTTTTTTTTTTTCCCCTCCCCTGGAAACAGCATGGAGCCCACCAACCCTTTCTGGAACAGTGTAGATGCCTGTCTCCTCGTCAAACATCAGAGCCAGAACTAGCCCAAGAAAATCTATCAAACTCAAAACAAAACAGTAGATTTCTACATAAGGCTTGCTGACTTCTGAGTTAGCACCACAGTTAGAAGGAGGTCATTTAAACCTTCTTTCCTATGGCATGCATCTTTAGCTGCTTTTAATTTACTGCGTCCTCTCCCTATTTTTGCTGTTTTTTTCTCTCCCACACAGGTTTTTATAATTCGGTATAAAACAGGCTGTTCTGACTGGAACCAGAAAAAATAGTCCGTTTTTACTGGAACAGGGAGATAAAAGAAAGCCTACTCCTCCCATCCTAAGAGGGAGCCAATAAAGCTCTAGAAAGGGGGTGAGTGGGGGTGTTTGGTCAAGATTTCTAAAAGAAAGAAAATGAAGAGTTGTTGAACTATGGATTGTAGTGTTAAAAACACAAGCCAGCTTAAACACAAAAGCCAGCTTAAAAACACTGTTTTGTGTTAAAAACACAAACCAGCTGCTACTTGTTATCAGAATTTGTTGGATTTTAATGTTCTCTTTTGGGGAGAAGCTACAGATCTTAAATTTTATGAGCCAGTGAATGTGTGATGCAAAATGATCTGGATGCTGCGGTATAGCAAGTTTCCAAAAAAAGCTTCTGGTGATTTCAGCCAGAACCATCTTATGAAGATGGTTTAAAAAAAAAAAGACTTGGTGCAATGGGAGAAGCTGTATGTTCATAACAATATTGAAAAGGTGTGAGGGGGAAAGAGACAATTGAAACTTGTTACAAAAAGAGATAAATTTAAAACTGTTACAGAAGGATTTCACCATCCTGAGTTTCTGAACAAAGTAGCAAAATGATTCTATGTTAGTAAAGGCGAAGTGGTGAGCACAGGGAAGAATATTCCCCGAACTGTATGTGCACAATGATGTGCTGGAATTTAACATTTGTTCAGGAAAGAGATCTGGCAATATATTCTTGGTCAGGACAAGAACTTGAAGGCCAAATGAAATACTGAGAAGGTCTTAATGCAAATAACTTTGATGGCACAGTCAGCAGTGCAATTACATGCTGCATAGACTGTGTTTTGAAGACCAGAAATATAGATGGTTTCAAACAGCAGATGGTCATGGAAGTAAGATCCAACCAGAGTTGTTAAACAAAGGATGGCAATACAAACTCCTGCTCTCAAATTTTCCCAAACAGTATTCGCTGTGAGCATAGATTGTGTGCCAGAAGGTATAATGCAACCTCTGCTTTAAGCATGTGCGGCTTGCTACTGGGAGTCTGGTACTCAACAAGTACTCTTAATATAGCAACTGCTAAAAGGTGAAGAGCCTTACTTGCAAAAAAACCAACCAAATTAACTTCCTCATGCAGGGGGTCTCTGGGAAATATGAAACAGTCTATATGGTTTTTTAAAGCTGAAATGTAAAAGCTCTTTGGCAAAACCAGTGCAACAAAGGAAGGATGAATATTCAACATGAATGCTCCACCTAATGACTTGTCTAATGAGCTTTCCTTTCGATACAAAAGGAGATAAATTTAAAACTGTTACAGAAGGATTTCACCATCCTGACTTTCTGAACAAGAAAGTGGCAAAATAATTCTATGTTAGTAAAGGCAAGCTGTCAGCACTCTTTCAGTGCTATAAAGCAAATTTCAGGAAGGGCTGCTGCCCTCAGTTCCCAATGGCACCTGGCATAGATGGGTAGGTTTTTTACTGTACTTCTGTATAGAGGACTGTAGCAGTAATGTATTAACTTCTCATATCAGGCTAGAGTGGATTTAATTTTTTTGATTAATCACTACTTAAGTACCATATGATGTCAGTAGGAGGAGGGAAGTAAGTCCAGACTCCCAATCCTCTACTCAATAAGACACAATACTGGAAAAGAACAGTGTTTCTGTGATATGAAGGCATCTTGGGAAAAGTTTTCCAGTTTTGACCCAGAAGTGAGGGGAAACTTTGTGGAATGGATCCCTCAGGGAAGTGAGAAAAAAAAATGCCATTATAAAAGTAGTCAACAGTGTCAATGGTCTGAATTAGGAGGTCTTTTGAGGGCATTTGCATAGTAGGAAGAAAATTGTTCTCTAGTCTCTCTTTTCCTAGCTAAAAAGCGTTTGAACTGAAGTGGTGGATACTATGAAATACCTCATGGGGAAAGAGTCTTACAGTTTAAAAGGCCATAGCTGAAGAACTGAGGAAACTCATTTCAGAAGGAACTTTCCTCAGTCTCTGTCACTTTGATGCAGAAAGTTAACAGATGTCTTTCTGGACAAGAAAGAATGACATGAAAGTTTCATGAATCCCAAGATAAGTGGAGTTTTGGAGGGAATCCTGTTAGTAAGAGATGAAGAAAAAGAACTGAGAGGTTATCTATAAATGATGAATATTCTTTGTGAGGAGTAAAAAAGATTCTACATTACTGTGGTAGTGACAATGGAAAATGGCTTGCTGAGTGACAGAAAGATATTATCTGCAAAGGAATAGGGAAGACATTTACTGGCTCTCTTTCTTTACTCATAAAATTACCTCTTCTGTCAAATGCCAGTAGAAAACACCTTTTACAGTATGGTCAGTTAGTGATCAACTTGATGATAAAATAGAACAGTTTTTCTCCCCCATGAGTACAGTATTTCTCAAAGTTTTAACTTGTTTAAAATATGGAAGAATGCTCCACTGTGTTCTGCACTCCCCTCACCTCAAGCTTTGCGGTCCTCAGGTCAAGGTTGTCTGAACCTCTTGAGCAGTATGACATAACGGTTTTCCAGTTTTCCAAGTACTAATTCATGCTTGAATCAGAGCATCTTATTTGATGAAAATATCTGCTCTGATTTAAATTGTGTTCTTTGATGTAGAAATGACCACAGATGTTGAAACTGTTCACCCCAAATTGATCATGTTTTTTTGTCAGTGGAAATAAAAATGTACCTTTATTTTTATTCTGAATAAATTGTACTGGTACTAGAACAATCTGAGAATATGAGCTGAACATCAAGAGAACATCCTGGTTCTTCCTGATCATGCAAGAAACTTCTTATTTAGACTAATTCCTCATTCATTCCTCTAATATTGTGGCAATAATGCTAATGCTCCTCCTGCCTATTTCTTTGCAAAGTAGCGTGAAAAATACTTTTCTCTGTAATGAGTTTATTGTCCCTATCTACTGCTTGGCCAAGGATTATTTCATATTATTTTTTAGATGAAAGTTGAGTGGTGAACACTGTTTTTGCCTCTATGCTTGCACAGGGCTGGGATGTATCAGGAGTGGGAGTCCAAGCACTGTCCTTGGTTGCTGTCCAAATAACCACACTATGGAAACAGAGCACTGGTAGGCTGCGTAAACATACGGCAAAAGGTGTTTTTCAGAGTCTGGTCTAGGGTTTAAGCAGATTATTGCTTTGAATTGTGATCAGGTTTAGTGGGTTGTGCTGCCTCTGTCGCAAGCACATAAAGGACTATCATTGGCTTTGTGCCTTCAGATGCAAGAAAATTATGTAATTAGCAAGCTAGGTTAAATATAGAATGTACTTAATCACTTAACTGTTGGGCACATGGGAAATCAGAATCCAGTCAGCACAAGAGCTGCTTAGATTTTTTTTTTTTTAGAATAACAGAAAAGGGAGAAATTTTTTCATGGAACAGTTTCTTTGAAAATACTTGAAAACCAAAGTATTTGAATAATACCGGGTGTATTATAGTGCCAGTGGCACATTATAGAAGATGCTGTGCTTTTGCACACCCCATACCATAGAATGAAGTCGAAGTGTAAATCTCCACTGGAAAACTTATTGCTCATCTCTAATGAAAATTTTCATTAGAAGGAATTTCAGAAACCTCTCCTGTACAGTAGTTTAACTTGCTTGTTTTGAGGCAAGGAGAGAGGAAAGAGAATCTTGGCCAAAACCAAAATTATTTACTGGCAGTTTTCAGCTAACTCTTTATTTCAACCTGTTTGACTAGGGCAGAACTCATTATTTTCCCTCCTAAAAATCTCCTTCTGATGAATAAAGTTCTAAGTAATATCTTGTATTTTAATGGCTACAAATAGCAGAGCTGCCCGATCTCTTCCTGTCTAATCTTGTCTCGTGTTTTTCTTAAACTGCTTGACTTCGGAAACCCTTTTGTAATCTCTCATGTTCTCCCTTATTTCAGGAAGTAAGGGTTTTGAAAAGTCAGTGACCAATTGTGCTGGCAGGTTGCTGACTTCTTTTAGAATAAGGTTGAAATTTCGTGTCTTGATTTAAAAATCTGAAGAAAGGACCATGATTAGGTTATACTGAGCCACACCATCAGACCTTTGTTGCAGAGGCTAAAACCAGGTACTTGAACATGTACTAGCAATTCTGGTCAGTTTAATAATAGCTCAAATCCTGTCCTGCTCAGGATCTGGCCTTTTGCAAAATACAAGCTGCAGTACAGTAAAAAACTGTGAAAGCTACTAAACAAAGCTGAAGTGTGGAGCACTGGAGTGTTAAATATTTATAGGCTGTAGTAGTCATACTTTTGCTAATAGGCAGCACTGTATTCTTGATTTTTAAATATTTTTCTGATAAAAGTTTAGGTTTTTGTCTATAATTAGTGAGGCCAGAAAGGCTTAAGTCTTCCTATGTATTATAGAGTTGATACATACTCTGCTCCAGTAATCATTTCTAATTACATTGGAATGGTATGGAATTTAATTTTCTAATTTCATATTACTTGCGATTCTGGAGATACACTAGGATGATATTTTAATAAAAAACCTCTGAACTGTTGTGAACTGGGTATCTTTTCCTAGACAGTTAATATTGTAATAAATCCCCTCAAACTCTGTTCCTTTAGAGTTTTTGCTCTCGTTCAAATGGAACATTCAGCATCTGCTCTGACTGCAGAGCCAAGATGATGTTTTAGCTGTTTGCACTATACTTATTATCACCAGCTGTATAAAGAATGAGAGGGTGCTCTGTAAGTGAGGTCTTAATGAAAGAGGCAACATTTCGTCACTAAGGGGTATGTATCTGCCTTCTAGCTGACAGCTGAATGTGAATTGACATTTTAAAAATTGGGGGTTTTTTTTGCCTTGAAAGCTGTGCGGGGACTGCAAGAGAGGACCAGTAGGTTCTGGCAGTGTTAGAATGAGCTGCTTGAACAGTCTGCTGAGATTAGGCAGAGATTGTGATCTGGTTCTAGAGGAATCAAAATTTTGCTTTTAAACTGTGGACAGTCAAAGATAAGTAAAGCTGAGCAGACTCCAGGGCCCTTACTTTAGGCTTGGAGCTAACTTGCTCTGTGATTCTGTGACTGAAGTGTGTGTGGCAGGAGGGCTGGAAAAGCCACTGGGTGTGACTGTGTGGTGGCCTGTGGTAACAGCACGCAGGATGGATGCTGGCATGTGTGAAGGGGAATCTGAGGATGCAGTTGGCAGGGTCACAGCTGGCCTGGCAGAATCAGCAATGAGGTGTCCTGGGTACAGAGAGGTCACTGGCAGCTACAAAAGCTCATCTGCATCAGGGGTAGTGACGTGTGACATCTCTGCTCAGTCTCCTGACTTCTGAGTATTGCCTGTTGTCCAGGGCTCCATGGTCCTCTGGTTTCCAGCAAGCTGAAAGTGTAACTGGGAGTGAATTTAAGATGGTGTCAGAAAAATACAGAAAACATTAGCATGTGCAGTTTCCGTGTCTTAAACTATGTTTATAAGGATAAGGTTTTTTCATGATTATAAAACAGAAATGTTGACTTGCTTTGGACGGACACAATTTGAGTACAAATTTGCCTGTGCTTAAGTAAAAGCTCACGAGTAAGTATCAAATAGTCAAAAACGAATACAACATCTTGTCATGTTTTCTGTTTCACTAGAAGAATAATCTGTGTGAACCATTATTTTTCCCTTTTCTGTTGGGCCTTTGAACTGAATAATATATTTGTAACAACCATCCAATTTTACTGCTGCTAACTTACATGGTCATTTTCCTGGGTAAACAAAGCTAATGAATGCATGGTGTATATACTTAAAGCTATTCTCAGCAGTGGGACATTCTCTCCTCCTCCCCCATGCCACACTGTGGTAATTACTTTTTTCTTACTTTTATTACAAAAAAAAAAGGCAGTCAAAGGGGCCCTCCTGCTCTGTTGCCTAGGTTATTCCATAGGCTACCAAGCAATCTGCATCATATCTGGTAATTATGTGGCAAAGCTAAACCACAAGGGGGAAAAAAACCCACAGTCCTCCCAATGCCAGGAACATCCTGACTACACTGCAGGCTGAATTTCTCCCTCTGCCAACATTTAGTGCTGGGAGTGAAACAGTCATTTATTACTCTGTAACTAAACAGCAGTGCAAAGTGCTAATTTCCAAGCCTGGTTGATGCTAAACAAATATACGAATGGTGGCTGCTGCTGCTGACCCTGACATGCAGAAGAGCAATTGCCTCTTGCCCTGACAGAGAAGCTATTTCAGCAGTGAGCAATGAAGACGCATTTTTTGTATGTGTGTTTTGAGAATAATTTCCTTCTGCTCCTCTAGTAAATTACAATGGTAGCCCATAGCACCTGCTAAACTCTGAACAAGAGTAGGTGTGAGTCAAACTGCTGGAGGTGGATAAGGCCAAGCTCTTGGGGGAAAGGAATAACAAGAGAAAACTTGATCTGGGAGTCCTGCTAGTGGAGCTGTGGAAGCATCCTGCATCCCTGGATCTGCCCTCCAAGGTGGTCTTTTCTGCTGAGAAGGGCTCTCCTGCCCCATTCTGCTGAGTGGCTGTGGGGATGACTCTTGTCTCTCTCCCAGAGAGCAAGAGGGAGGGAGGAACTGCAAAAAGGAGGGTTTTGGTTTTCAGTCTAGAATGTGGGGGGTGGAGAAAAGAAAACATGTCTGGGTTGGCATATCAAGCGGTTATAAGTCTGTCACTACTAAGAACAATCTCATGCACCTTCTTAGCCACCGTTTGCATTATTTATTCGTAAAAGTCATCTGTGATGGATATTGAATTCTCTCTCTACAGTGTTCGGTACTGCTTGTTATTATCAATCCTTATTACTAGCATGCTTCTCTATACTCCTCTGTTTGTGCTTTCTGTGTCATACTGCTTTAGAGATGACCCAGGGATGCTGCATTTTGACCAGAGAGAGGGATGTGAACCCCTGGACAATCACTCTTCTTTAGTGGGAAAGGTGGCCAGTATTGCCCGTGGTGGTCTTTCTCCCTCTTGGGTTGTGCTGTACTGCTGTGGAACAACTTTGACTAGGCTGTACTTCTAATACATGAAAGTTGGCTTCAACCTCCCAGAGGCAGGTGGGAAAAGGTCGGATGCTAACAAGCTAGTAAATCTACAAAAATAAGAATGAGATCTAATTAAGACTTAACTATCATACTAGGAAATGCTACAGTCTAAAGAGACCTAAGAAATTGCTTTCTATCACAACTTAGGACAGCGTTCTAGCTGTTTCTATTAGACTAGGTAATAGAGGTCACATAGAAGGGTGGAGAACAAAGCTCTGGGGTTTACCAGTATTTGCCATTTTTAACTAAAAGCTTACAAAATTGAGATAAGATGGTAAGAAATCTCAAAGGATATCCCTCACTCATCCAAACCAGGTTATCTGTCTAATCCATTTGTCCATTTATTGGTTTATTAACCTGTCCACTCTGTAGAATAACAGTAATGTTAGTCCAATTTGTTGTATTGCAGCAAATCCCGGAATTTCTTTGCAAAGCTGTAACCCTCTTGAATAAAAAAAACAAACAAAGGCAATAAAATTACCCCAACACACACAACCACAAACACTTTCCAACTCCCAAACCTGCTAGCACTGTAGCTCTGAAAGTAAACTATGGCTAGCTTAGCCCTTATATTGGCTGCATGCAGTTGTGGGGTATCCTTATCAATCAGAAGCAGCCCTTATCAACCTGATTTTCCTAATAGAGGGAGACTAGTTCAGTTTGGCATGTTTTCCCACAGAGGATGCACCCATGGGACATGGTACCTTTTCTGCAACACTGCTGCCAACACTGAGTTGTTCTGGAGGCTTTGAGGAGGCGTTGGGAGGTGAGAACAGCAATTAAACCTGCTGCTCCTGGGGTGTATAGTTTGTTTTCCTCCCATAGATGCACAGGTTTGGGAATCTGTGGCTCATGGTGATGTAAAGAGCTAAAAAAGTAGTCATGGCACCTTTAGGTCATTATCTTTTTGCCTTGCATCGCAATAGCAGCCTAATGTGTTCAGACCTAAATATGTGTGAGTGTGGGATGTGAGTATAGCTGGACTGAAAAAATAATTGTTGGATGTTCAGGTTGTCTCTTTCTATCCTGGCCACAGTCAGTGGGAGTCTAATGACTGGTTTAGAAGATTGCAGGAGACAATTGCTAAAGCAATCAGCAAATACGATTATAATGTCTCAGTTCAGTAGACTTTGTATCTTAAGTGGATTTGGAAGTGAAACATCTCCTAATTTAAAAAGCAGCATAAGAGGAAGAGAGCATCTTTCATAAACTAAAAATTGTTAATTATTCCACTGTCAGTTACTCAATATTTCACTCGTAAATTGTACTTTTAAATTTTGTATTTGTATTTTGTGTTGCAGCTGTAGTTAAAGAAGTTTTGGATTAAAGAGAAATGAAACGTATGGGTATTGATTCAAGGGAGAAATCGTGGGTATAAATAATGCATAAGAAAGATTTCAGCAGAAGAATGAAGGATTTCAGAGCCCTCAGAACTGGTCCCCTTTTGTATTCTTAAACCCAAACCGTTACAGCAGTGAAGGTGCTTGTGTAGTCACAACAGGGCAATTCAGGAAGTGAAACTTGGCTTTAGACAAATAAGACTTTTTTCTTTTATTAGATCAGCCACTAATCGTGGGGCAGATTCATTTTTAAGGTAAGCTAATGTGTCTGGACTTGTGTATGCAAACCAGAGCTGTGTGAGCATTGTCTATTGCTGTACGCCTGCCCCCCTCTGAGTTTTAAGCTGTGAACAGTCGGTCCTGGTTACAAATGGTGTTCAAGTTCCTTGCATGAACAACAGATCTGTGAGGAAAAACAGCACAGTCTTCTAAAAGAACAAGAGGGAAGTGGACAGAAGGGCAAGTGCAGCCAGTGCTACAGAGACAAGAAATGCGAGTGCTGGAAGCTGGGGGTCACTGCTGGATCTTGGAGGAGGGGGGAAGGAAGTGGGCTGCTGGCCACCTGGCTGTGTGAGCGCTGTGGTGCTGTGCTGGTGGGAAGTCCACAGTCCCTCTAGCAGCTGTTTGGATGGAGGAGCATGAGTGGGACAGCAGCCTGTCCTTCTTGATTAGCGAGGGTCATATGTGTTTACGCAGTTAGCAGCCCAGGGACACAGAGCGCTGCCTGCTCGTGTTGCCTTTGCACCGCAGACACTCGAGAGTGACAGTTCTGTAACAAACATTCATGCCTGCAGTAATTGAAGGCTGAGCTTGTCTTAGGGCGTGTGACAGGAGGCTTGTAGTCTTCCTTGCAGGCTTTGTTTTCATGGGCATCCAAGATAAGATGAGAGAAGGATCTTTTCCTTGCTTTAACCTCACGCAGCCACAGGGCCTGGAAGGGCAAGAGGAGGTGTGTTTGCTGACTTCTCCCAGGTCAGGGAGAGTAGATCTAAATAGCTGTTGAGGTTAAACTGGAAATGATTCCTGGGCAGACAGTTTTCTTTGGGAAGGTTTTTTACTCTATCTTAAAAGATCAGTCAGATGTTAGAAGTGAGCTGCAGCTGTCTGCTCTAGTGAAGAAGCAGAGACAATCTCCCTGTTTCTTGAAAACAGTAAGAACATCCAAAGCCTGGTATGGATGTTGTCACGGCTGCTCTGTTACCAGACCAGCCAACTTCTTCCCCTCGGCGACTCCAGCAGGAGATGGAAGAAGTTGCTCTCTCCCTATTGCCCAGAAGTCCTTGCTGTGGGGTTGTGACCTCCCCTGTGTTTCAGTTAGGACACTTACAGGTTAGCCCTCTGGGAGAGCATTTTTATTTCTTTTTCCATCTCTTCCTCCCTTGCACTCATCCTGCCCTTGGAAAGGGCCTGCTGAGGGCTGTGATGCTGATACTTGCTTCTTGCTCTTCTGATGACCCCTGGCTTCTATTCACTGCTCTAGCACCAAAACCCTGCAGAAAGCAGCTGACTCTTCTAGTAAACTTATGTCAGCTCTTCATCAAACCCTTGTTAGTTTTTAGAGCATCAACTTGTCAAATCTGTAATGAATATAATGTATTGGAGCCCATGGAAACAACCTCACTGCTTCAGTACATTCCTAATATACTTCTGCTTTTTTCCTGGTGACTTAATATGTATCTTGAAAGGGGCTTCAGCTGTTGGAACTGAGAGCCTTTGTGACTTTCTTTATATATATTTTTAAGCTTCTATATCAGGTATTGGCTTCTCTCACTATTGCGTAAAGCAAGGTGCCTAGAAGTACCTCTGTATTAGCCTTTTGCTTTCAATCAGAACATTTCTGAAGCAAATTCTGGGACTGTCCTCATATATAATTCACATCCCAGAGCTACCTGAAGGCCATAACCAGTCCTCCTTTTCGATGAAGTTAAAGTAATAGATACGCTCTGGAAGTACGTGTTCTGTAACTCAACCGGCAGTGGGTGTCTAGTCTGTATAGCCAAACCAGAGCTAGTTCAAACTTAGCTCTCAAATCCTCAAGAGGTGATGTTGGGACCTCAGTACTAGCCCTTCACTGTAGTGATTCACTCTGAACTGCTAACGTATACAATGACTAAGTATGTTTTCGGATACGTTTTCAGCACTTTCTAAATTGTTGGAAGCTGAAAACCTCTCCCCCGCCGCAATATACTTAAAATATCAAAGCTTTTCAGTGCCAGACTCCTTATTTTGATTCTTATTTAACCATTTTGAATGTCACTTTAAGCATGTAGGGTTAAGCAAATCGCCTATCAAGATGTAGCCTCACCGTTTAAATGTATATGTATGTCTACTGAAGTATAAGCATTTCTGACATAGCAGCTGGCTTCTCTAATAGCACACAAAACCAAGTGGGAGGTCAGAAGTGAAGAAGGTTGTAACAGCGCAGTGAAACTGCAGAAAGTATTTTACTTTCTCCAGTTTGCATCTGCTGATAGTTTGAAACCCTTTGATCTGGAAACTGAAAGGCAACCTTTTTTCAGAATTTTTTCCTATATACCTATCAGAAATTTCTTCTCTTGAAGAAAAAAAAAAACCTTTGTAAAACTTTTTACCTTGACAAGAGTTTCTTTGTGTTGGGTTGCAGAAGCCATGGGGCTCTAGTGCTGCCCTCCAGCTAGCTGGGAATAAAGCCGCAGTGTACAACTACTTACTGTTCAAAGGTTTCAAAGAGTTTGGCATGGAAAAGGAAGTCTGTGCTTGTGGATGTGTTTGCTGGATTGAGATAGAAGGGAGACCAGTTTAAAATGAAATAAACTGTGTGTAGAAAAACATGTTTATGGAAAGTTTGAAGATGACTGGGGTGGTGAAAGGGGGTTTATGTAAGGAATAAAAGCACAAAGAGCTACTAAGATGAGACAATGTTTTGGCTACTCTATTCCTGGGTTTCCTAGATGCTTCCTTTTCTCTGTGCTACTGGATCAGGACCTTTCTTCTCCAGGGCTAAGACCTTTCTGGTTTGAGTGGTTTGGTTTTTGGCTTTGGGGTTTTTTTTTCCAACAACCTTGGCACCATGTGCAATCCCTGGTTTCACCCTCCCAGCAGTTTTCTCATTCTCATTCAGGCCCATCAAAATTTCTATTGCTTTGGTTTTAAGGCAAAGTTCTGTTGTACACTCCATAGAGCAAATAAACAATGAAAGTGTAAACGGCTTGAAAATACAGCAAAGGAACACACTGCATGAGAGCTTGCTGTGCTGCATACCAAAGTCCTTCCTCAGGTTTTATATTGATTAATTACTGGAAAACTTGCATGAAGCATTTTGTCAGTGGAAAGGATTTGTTCAGTAGGAAAACACACAAGTGTTCATTCCTCTGGGTTTGGCTGGCTGCCCTTTCAACCATCAGAATAATTTGGTTTTGGGCAGGTGTGTTCCTTTAGCAGCAGCTGAGCTGGGCAAAGAGGGTCATGCCTGGTACCAGAGAATTTCTCTCATGCCTGCAAGCAGAGATGCATCCTCCATCCTAGTTCTGTTAAAATGATCTGGGTTGAGTTAAACTAAAAACACATAACATCAAATGCAAGAAATGTTTATCTAGCAAATTAACATATACAACTGTTTACACAGTTGTGCACAGAGACTGTCCTCTGTGCTCTTCCATCCCCTTTGCTGATGAATGGGTCAGGAGCACTGCCTTGGTTGTCAGGTTGGCACACCTAATTACTGCTTTACAGCAGCTGTACATTTGCTATTAACTGTACTTTGCTGAAACCTTCTGTAAGAAAAGTTCTTGCAGAGTCAAATTCATATTGCTCACGCACGGGAGGCTATTGGATCGGCGCAAAACAGATGGAGTAATGGCCCTGCAGAGCCGGTTATTGCATTGATGCTCTGGTGGAGTAATCTTGCCACTGAATGAAAAAATGCAGGTATTAATTTAGGTCAGTTTACAGGGCCATTGTTTGTCCCTTAAACAAGAGACTGTAAAAGTGGTAATAAATTTAAATAAACTAAATAAGAAACAAAAATCTACTTATGAGATTTTGAGCATGCTACTTTTCCAATAGTGTACTCAGCTTCTGTTAAAAATGCAAATTTTGGCTCATCACCTCGGAAAGTAGTGAACACCAGAGAAAACACTAGATGCAACTCAATGTATCCAGTTCAATAAAATACTACTTTTTCTAATAAAAGTACCACTGTCTCAGGAGGGTATAGTATGTTTGAGCTTGCTTCTCTGAAGAAAGTCTTGCCAAGAGCTTCTACCTGTACAAAGGAAACTAGAGGAAGACTTAAATCTTATACAAGCCCAGACCTGTTAGGATTTATATAATGTTCTATGTACTATCTCACTCTTATTGTAGTAAATATCCTAGGGGGTGACTTCTGGAAAGTTATTTTAACTCAAAATAGATGTGATTTTTACTTATTGTTGCTGTCAAAAATGGATTTTGGAGACAATATTGCTCAATCTTAAACCCCAAAACTCTAATACTGAAAGTTAGATCTGCATAAAATAGGTGTTCTCCTCAGAAAATTCTGATGATGTGTGCACATATATCCACATATATATAATTAGAGAAAATCATACTTTTAATCAAAAAAATAAAGTTAATCTTTTAGTCTCTTAGTACATTTTCAAAACCCTAAGAATTTACACTTTTAGCTGGAAAAAATCTTTTTAATAAGTCATAACTTGAGGTCAACTTGAAAAAATAATCCCTCAACCTGATTTTTTTATCAAACAAATGTCAAGTGGTCATGTAAGTTGTGGTTAGGCTCAATGTACCTTACGAGCCTTCCTCAACGGAGAGGTGAATAGTGTTTGGATACCGTGTTATGTTAATATATTTTAATGAAATGAAACAGTATTACCTTTTCTATATATATGTGAAGTGTCTTCCAAATGTATTTCTTCTTTGGATTAAGTAATTTTCACATCTTCTGATGGCATCTTAGGTCCTTTCCAGGGACTGATCTGTTTAAAAAACAAAACCAACAAAAAAACTACCCAAATCTCTAAATCACTCTAAAACTACCTCTTTTCTGTAAACCTTGCCCCTCATCGATGACACTAAATGGTTTGAAAAAGCAGCCATCAAAGATGTGTCCCTAGTGTATTGGCTCTTCTTTGTATTGCACCTACTAAGAGGACAAAATCAGTTTGCAGTGCTGATTTTTGGAACAACCAAAAGGCTGCAACAAAATATAAAGGAAGAGAGATTGACATAGCAATATCCCTTGATGTGCTTGTTCTTCATGCAATTGCTGTAAGTAATTACCTGTCTGAAGTTGTACAAGCACTTCAGTTTGGCTAGAGACAGCTATTGATTTAGAAATCAGATGTTCTTGGGTTGGGTTGGAAAAAACCCAACTTTTTAAATTAATTTTTCTCAGCCTGCTGTGGCTATGAATAAGCATCATTCATTTTATGCAATTTCCAACTGAAACATTTTTGTATTGGGAATTTGTTTACCACTTGTGGCCCGCTAGTCTGAAAATTAGTTTTCTAACCATGCCTTCTAACCAAGCATTTGAAATGCTCCATTAAATTTTGTAGATTTTTTGTCTCTATTGTTTATGGGAATGTTATCTGTCCGTCTTTATGTACAGAGTAATATGAATTATTTTAAAAGATGCAAAAGCCTGGATTGTCATGATCTTAAAGTGTTTGTTTTGATTATTTAGGTTATTTTTAAATGACTGAATTGTTGTAAGAGGCATGAGGCTAAGACTTGAAGGGTTCTGATCATTGAAAAATTAAAGCAGGAAATAAATATGCTTCTTCCCTTTCTGCCTCAGGTATTACCTTTAGGACAAATTCAGCAGAAAGCTGAGTAGTTGAAAAAGTTTTCTGTAGAAAATACATGTTGAGTGTAATTTTTGAGATTATAAGTTATGGGCCAAAGTGGAATGTGTCTTACAAAGGTTACCAGGAAAGGCAAAATGTTGTGAGCACAGGTGAAATCTGAGAACTAAATGTGCACATTCTATGTTGTAAATGCCATTAGCGAATAGCTTTTTTTGAGAACCTCACAGGGAGATTTATTCCTCATAGGAATAGGAAGGTCACAGCCTGATCACAAACAGTTGCTTAAAAATAGGTCTGAACACTTTTAATGGTTCCTGTGCTTTAGAAGTTGGAAATGTAGAATGGTGTGACGATGATTTCTACTGCTACATGAGGCTCATGCCTGCCAGGATCTAGGTCGTGAAGCTGTTGACACTCATTTGAACCAATCTGTACACATCAGTCACTTTCAGACTGTGTTATCCAGGCATCGTCTAGTTTTTCCAGAAAATGTATTTTTTCAGTGAATTAAGCAGGTACAGATAAAACCTCACTGTAAGCAACATTTTCTCCCATGTTTCACATTTTTCTGTGTGTGGGGAGTGTTACCAGAGCCTGCAAGGCAGACTCCTCAGTGTTTTCACAAATGAAGACAATTTATTGTCTGGATAAGAGATGTGTGGGAGCAGAGATGAAGAACTTCTGTACCTCTCTGACCTCAGCAGCTGTCACAGGACTTATTTTCTTCTTTATTCAATTATTAAGTATCTTCAGAACTTTCTTCTTCCTCAAAAATTTATATGAAAACTATTGTTTTCAAATATGCCTGGGTAAGTAAACTTTATCCCATTCATCAAACCTTGAAGTTTGTGCTGCTGGAGAAGACTGAAAATCTGATTATTCTCTGCAATTTATGTTCATGAAACCTCCTCTAATTAAGAGATTTGTAAATGTATCAAGAAAGCTCATACTGAATTTAAAACTACTAGACTTGCTGTTTCAAGGCTTCTGTCTAGAAAAGAACAGCTATTAAAATATTCTCTTGCATTAAACATGAAAGTCAGAAAAAGCCAGAAAAATCTTCCAGAGGGCAAAGACAGACACTGGAGTGGAGGAGCGCAGGGAAACCTGTTGCAGAAGCGAGGCTGGGTGAGGAGGGATGGCTTCCCAGCAGAGTCCCCTTGTGCACACGTGTCAAAAAAGCAGAGCAGGAGTGCCTGTGGTCAGACCATTCAGGGCAGGGAGGAGGGAAGAGAGAGCTCTTCTCTTTCACAAGTGCAGATTAACTCTGGATGAATAGTTAAAGTTGCTGAGGCATGTGAGCCGTTGCAATCTGGAAGGCGTGAATTGACCATAGTCTTGCTTCTGTGACTAACCCCACAGCACTTCCTTCTCCTTTCAGGGCCGTCTAGCAGGTGTAATGAGATCTCTTGGGATAGCATTTCCGGCTCTGATGTTTCCAACGCTGCTCCCATCGCTCTGCGGGGTTCAAAGATTGCTTACAGTGAGAGTTGAACTTCTGGTCACTTACTCCCTTAGCAGTTGTTGTACCTGTAACATGGTGCTACAGACACAAAAATAAAACAACTGAAGTAAAAAACCCAACTTCTGGAGAGGTTTTCCATCTCATAATTCTTATTATTGCTATTGTACTGAGAAAAGGTTTTCAGTGTCAGAGTGTCAGGTTCATTAATTCAACTGCAAAATGGATAGGATTTATTATTTTCAATAAACTTCAGTAAGAAATGCAACGATCTTCTGATTTGCCAAAATTGAGAGAAAAAAGTATCTACTGCTGTATTTTTTTCTGATTCTACTTCTGTATCTATTTAAATCACACTCTTGAGCATTCAGTTGACACACGTTATCATTTTTATTGTTTTTCTGTTCTAGAAAGCTTGTGTGTGGTGTTCTTTTATTACAGTACCTGGGAACAGAAAATTCTATTATGGAGAATCCTTTCAGGTCAAGCTGTTAGATGCAAGGCCATCTAGCATGATTCACTATATATTTAAGACAATCCCAAACAGTCAGTAAAACTCAAAGGGTTCATGGATGAAACCCTCATATTTGGACCTTTGAATTACTTAGAGGTCTTACTCCCCTGCTCTGGTGCTTGTGTGGAGGAGGTATGAGTGCCAACACACTGCTACTGGCCCTCCAAATCCCTCTTTGCTACCCGCAGTCTTTTTCTAATTGGCAACCCTGGGATTCATGGACAAGCAAGAGATGGATGATCATAATCTCAGTCTCTCAATATCAGAAAATCCCAGAGTAGACAGTTTGGTGCAGGCATTTACACACTTGAAAATGTGGTGATATTGTGGTTCCTCCTATATGAGATAGTATGTGAACATCAGAAAGCTTTTAAACCAGCAAAGAGGAAATGGATTTTATACTCTATGACTTTATGGGGTGGAGTGGGGGGTGGGAGGGGATGAGAAGGGAACTTGCATCTTATTTCATCTACCTGAGCCAAAGAATCCGTTTCTGGAGTTCAGCATAATTTCTAGAATCTTGAGTTGAACATCCAGAAGCTCACAGCTATTACTGTAGCTGCTGTGGTGGACTGTAGGGTCAGAAAACCAGTACACCAGGATGGTGTACAGCTGTGGAAATCACCAGCATTTCTTCTTGTTCATGTCTCATTGGTATGAATTCTGAACTTTCTGCAAGGAACTGCTTCACTGGCTCCAACATGACTTAACCTTACCAAAACTGATTTTCCTGGACTCTCTTCATTTTTCTTAAAAGCTTGCCTGAATGAGAAGAGGTGGGAGTGTTACAGGAGCTAGAAGTCAGTCAAGGACACGCCTAGAAAAGCTCTTCTTCAGGAGCAGAGGGAATTCATATGTGAAGGGGGAGGATGAAGGGAGGAATGTTTATAAACTCTGTAACTACCAGGCTGGAAGGAGTCATGAGAAGGCAAGAGCAAAGTTTGTGAGCACTTCAGCTCTCATCAGGTAAAAAAGAGTGGGCTGGCAAGAAGCCATAGCTGTTGTTTTTGTCAACGATTAAACTACTTGCAAGTAGAGTGATTGAAAAAGCAAATGACTGTTCTGTAGCAGCACTACAGGCTTTTTTTTCCCCCCCCGGATGGTTTGTTATTAAAAAAAAAACCCCAACATCTGTATATTCTTGTTCTCTTTTACTTTTGAAAGACTGTTGAGATGTGTTGTCATCAATTTGCTGTGATGAAGTGGATTACTGGTGGCAGATGATGGTCTACCATCTGGATAGTCTTTGTGGATGGTAAAAAGTATAATTTGGACACAGATGGCTGCATTTGATCCCATTCTAGTGCCATGGCTTACAGGCAGAGCTATGAAGAGAGTGTTTGGGTCAAGCGGAATGCAAACATCTGCAGAAAGGGGAGCTTGTCTCATTGCTGTACTTTGAGGGGACCAAGGGCAGTGGGCAGAGGCTATGCTTTGGAAATGTCTTTAAATTAAGTCTTTTATTAAACTGTTAAGTCATATCCCCAGATAGTTGGAATCATTTTCTTCTTGGAGAAGAGCATAAATTTCTCATCCATGCCTTGCTCCTCGATCCTCCTAGTGCCATGCAGAGCTCAGTCCTGAGCAGGGCATTGCTGTCTCCAAAGCTCTCCTCAGGTACTCTCTCAGAGTCTTCTGAGTTCTGTCCAGCCTTTCTGGGGAGGTTTCCTGCTTGTCACTCAACTACTTTTCCTTACTAGGTGACTCCTCTCTGTAGGCCTTGCCTGTAAGAGAGGGGACGCATCAAATCTGATGTCACTGGAGCATGTCGAAGCCTGATAGCCTTTTCTACCTTCTAGCAAACTCTCTTCTTGGAGCCTAGGGTTTTCACCATGTCAAAGGGTCCTTTTGTTCCCAGTGTAGAAAAGCCATATTCCGCTAAACCACAGTTGTGTTCTCTAGCTCTGTAGAAGGTCACAGTGTTTCATTACATTTTCTCTGTCCTCTCCTATCTCTGTGCCGCCAAGCTGCTCGTTCTGGTGGGGTCTGACAATGCACAGTAACAGCAAAAGTACACAGAGCCCTTTACTCTCATAGCTGTCTTTAAAAATAAAGGCAAACATTTATAACGAAGTATCTTATTTCTCTACAAAGTGTTTAATCAACAAGCAGGCCATGGAGCTGGCCTCAGTGTCTCAGCCACAAAGGAAGCGACTTACACCACTGTATCAAGAAGGGCATCAGCCTTTGCAAGCCCTCAACAACCTCTGTCTTAAAACAGGAAAATTCCATCTACACAAATATAAGGCAGTTCAGTCTTTTTGAAAATTCTCCTACTCATCAGTCATTACTCTTCTGCACAAAGAGCATTTTGTTCTCAGTGTGGACAGGGATATATTTTAAATCACCTGTCTTAGCTCACGTATGTTTTGACTCCTGTGAGGCCTTTCAGATGACTAGAAAGTTACTGTTGAATATTCAACACAGTCAGCCTAATAAGCCCCACAGCTGTTGTCAACCTGACAAGGAAAACAGTGTTATGCAAATATTCTCTTGACGGCAACAGTTTCAACAGGCTGAATGTAGGCAGATGTTGTATTCCTTTCAACTAGCAATGGAAATTTGTTTTCCTTAGTCTGGGAAGAAAGAAAAAAACAGTAGTAAGGGACTTAGAGTTCAATGTGGGTCTAAATAGCCCATTTCCTACCTAGGAAATGTCACCACTATGACATCGGTGTGGGAGTTTTTTTCCTTCAACTCATGGCGTTATGTGATCCTACATATGTGTATGCATGCACACACAATCCTTCAGCTACAAAAGACCAGGAGAAGGAGGAAGAGGTGTTTCTCTGCTCTGTTGGTGCCAGTGTTCTCCGCTTTTAATTCAAGCAGGGCTTGGTTTAATCCTTCCTAGGGGTGGGGGGTGGTGTTTGTGGAACTTGATGTTCTTCATCCTGATGAAAGGATTAAGGGGAAAAAAACCAAATATGCCCCTTTGAAACTTTGTGCATTCAGGCTTATGAACTAACTGTTCTAACGGATATTCAAAGAAGTGCATCACTTGAACAAGAGGTAACTAGGTATGGTTTGGCTGTAACAGCTGGGTAAAAGTACGTAGTGTAGCTTTCATGTTCTTCTCTATGTTTCTTTAAAACTGAGTTGAAAATCTCCCCCAAACAGGTATTCTGATACTACTCTATTTCTGCTTAAAGTGGAAAAAAAAAGTACATTTTATGTTTAAACTTACCCAAAAAGTAAAACATGACTTGTTTTTCTGTGAAGCATCCTCCCTTTCCATAAAACACACAAATTAGTTGAAGCCAGAACGTGGCTTGCTTTATGATTAACCTTTTTCAAAGATTGTCTTTGTTTATTATTGTAATCAAGTACCTGACACAGGGAACACAACTTCTGCTTCCACACCAATGAAAGTTTTTATAGCTCAACAGATATTATAGTGAACACTATATCTCTCTTAAAAGTTGTATGCTAGTTGAAATGGCCACAGAATGCCTGAGGAGTACTAGACACTAAGGTTCATCCAGAGATATTAGCAATTGCCAATATGAAAGCTCTGCTGCACATTAAAGGAAAATATCATTACAGGAAACATGCGAGGTTTAGAGAAAAATCCCCTTGTTGCTCTAGACTCTTCATGTCATTACTGACTCCTGCCCTTTCTGTAATTTCTGAAATAACCTCTCTGTCAGTTTTTGTTTCAGCTTTCATCCAGGTTTCCTTGATATATTTTTGCAGGGATAATGCCTCATCATTTCAATTTTCCATTGGTGAAGAGCTACACTCCTGGATTCTGCTTCCTAAAAGCTCTGTACATTCAGTTTCACAGCAGGTATGTGTAATTATGAGCTCCAGGACAAGATAGGTCAGATTTCAAAAATGTGCTTTTAGGGCTTGGGCAGTGAGAAATCAGTGTTATTTAGCTGCTGTTTGTGATTCTGGTACCTGGTAGTAGGTATTGCCAGATATATTTGATTTAGTTGATAGACAGAGACTCTTCATCTCGAAGAGACTTGTGTTATTCTCTGGATGTACGGTTCTTTTTGGAAGTTCCTTCTGGACAAACTTTTACATTATTTTTCTTGATCCTTCTTATGTGGGAAACTGAACTAGAAGATTTTTTTGAGGGAGAGACCTGAAACTTGAAGTACCTTTAAAAGTACCAGGTAAAGTCTGTTTCTGGAAATCTGCCTGTCTGTCTAGGGCTAAAATGGTTGGTGGTTAACCATACAATAGATGGCATGAACCTACGTAGAGTTAAAAGTTTGTAGGCTTTAGTCAACCGAGGTTTTGTATTATCACTTGTCAGCTTTGACAATCTGAGTTAAATCCCAGAATTTCCTGAACGTGGGGACTGGTGAATGAGCCCACCAATAAGCAGTCAGCTAATGCTCCAGATCTCTGAATTCCCATCACTTCTAGGAGGCTTATGGTTAATGTTCTACCTCAAAGTCCAAGTTCTCTTAGAGTACCTTAGTGGGAATCTATTGCTTTTAATTATGGTTCTTCCCTTATCAATGACCTACCCTCACAGGTGACTAATGTTAAGAGGCGATGTGGGTAGACTGGAGGTGTGAGTGCTCATAAGGAAAATAATCTAGTCCATAATCTAGTCAGTGGTGATATAGCTGTTTTTCCTTGTGTCAGAAAAAAGTGCTGATGGGTTATTAACCTCCTTGGTCTCTATTTCTGGCAAGGTTAAGTATGTAGTAAGCCATCTCAACAGGTGCGTGTATCTGGTTTAGGTTCTTGCTGGTTGCCATACGTTTCTTCATCTTATTTTGTGGAAAGCGGCAACCATATCAGGGAGAAAGTGGTGGGACTGAAATTGAGCTTCTCCCTCAAATGAGCCCGGCACTGGCAGCTGCTGCGGGAATCCCAGAGAAAGTCTCTTCCTGTGAGCATAGCAGAGCCGTGTCTCTGTCTCCAGTGGAGTGGGAGTTTGATGGATGCAGTGTCTATCTGAGAGAAGAGAAGGTTCTAATGCTTTGCGGCTGGCCTGCACCATCAACCACTTGCAATGGTACTTTTCCACTCCCACCCTGTTTTATCTCTTTTTTTCTTGAAGGAAAGCAATTAAGGAGAAATGTCAGGCTCTGCCCAGAGCTCCTCTTTTTCCCAGTTGCCTTAGAATCAGAGTGGATCCGGCAGTTGAAATAGGCATCTGGGTGGCCAGGTGCTTAGGAGAGCATGGCTAGCTGCAGAGAAAGAGCTTTTAATGTGGAAAAACAGGTACAGAACTGATCTCCTTCCAGTACATGAGTCTGTATTTTTAACTGTGTCTTTTTAAGGTACTCTATGACTAATTACTAAATCTCTTTCATCCAGAGTACACCTCACCCAAACCTGTTTTCTCACACCACCCTCTAAGTACTTTCTAAAGGTTTGCATTTTTATGAGTCACTCCAGACTCAAGAAAAAGCAAGAACACAATAGAAATAATGAAAGAATAAGCATAAACTACGCTTTAGCTAACAGGCATGATATTTGGGCCCCAGAACTGGTAAACAGCAACCGGGCTTGCAACTCACACAGAAGAAATGGGAAAAACTGAGTTGTATTTGCAAAGATACGCTATTGTTTGGGTTCTCTTTTATAGTATTCATGGCCAAATGATTCAGCCTCTCACAGCTAGATCAGGATGACATTTCCCCAAAGAACAGTAACTTTGTCACAAAATAACGAGGGGAAAAAAAAATAGGCAGCGTCATAAGAAATGAAAGTACCTGGGAAGCTGAGTCACATTACATGAGCAACTTCAGATGATACATAAATACAGGGTGATAATTCTGTAAATATTAAAGCATTTATTCTGATGTTTAAAAATTCATTCTTTTTGGTAATGCTGCTATGTTTCAGTTTATGTTGCTCTGAAATTGAACTTTTGGAGTCTGTTTTCAAAACTGCTTTTTCTTCCTCACTACTTTGAAATCACACCTTTTACAAAGATGTTTGAAATAAGCAAAATGAACTGATGTAAAACATTGCTTTTAACTTTTAGGTGTTTTGAAAGAGGGGAAAAAAGGAAAAGCCTATTTAACTTGAACTCAGTTCCCTGATTGTCAATGAAGCTTAGGAAAATCTGGAGATGTGTTTTAGTTTAACTAAAGCTTGAATTCTGAACTCCCAAATTTCATCAAATATTTAAAATACTGGATTACTTTTCTCTCTGTCAACAAAATGGGATTGTATTTTAAGTCTTAAAGGATTGCATTGAGTAATCCTGGTTTTAGATTAAAATTAAGAGTTCTTACTTATTTGCAAGCCTAGCCCCAATGGGGAAAGGAATTAGGATTAATGAACAAATACCCAGATACATGCCCTGTAGGCCTTGACAGAAAAGGTAACTATTTAAGACATCTAAAGATGTCCCACTTGCTGGGTCTTTCTTAGACACCTGCCTATGTATCTCACTTGTATTTCTCTTTAGACTCATTAACACCTCAAATCTACCCAGAGGCGTTCTGTTATCATGCTGGGAAGTGTTAATGAAGGAGCACCTTTTATTAAAATTCTGTTTTGTATGTCTGCTTATCTTACTGAGATTTTTCTGGAAGAATTAGCTGCCAAGTGTATCTTTGATTAATTCCTCGTGGCCTTTCTCCAGCTTCACATGCCCTCCTATACCTGTCCACCATGTTTAGTCTACCTGTCTCCTCACTCATGGGGCAGCCAGCTGGGAGCAGTGGGTAGCAATGCAGCTGGTCCCTTACTGGCATCTAAAAGAATTTCAATTACTCTCTTACATTTCTCAAAAACAGCTTCTGTTGTATTACCCCATATCATGATGTCATCAATGTATTGCAGGTGTTCCAGAGCTCCACCTTTCTCTAGTGCAGTACAGATCAGCCCATGGCAAATGGTGGGACTATGTCTCCACCCCTGGGGCAGTCAATTTCAGATGTACTGGACACCTCTCCAGGTGAAAGCAGTGTGACCTGCACTCTGCTGCCATGGAAATAGAGAAAAAAAGCATTAGCAACGTCAATTCCAGTTCATACTGGGGTTCTAATACATTCAGCACAGCAGCACTTATGGCTGGTGTAACCTCATTCAGGCCGTGATAGCCTACTGAAAATCTCCATTCCCCGTTAGATCTTCACACTGGTCATATAGGACTGTTAAAGGGTGAACAGGCCTTGCTAAACACTCCTTGGCCCTCTAGTTGACAGATCAGCTTGTGGAAGGGATCCAGGACATCTCAGTGGGTATGAAGTTGTTGTCAATACACTGTTTTAGTAGCAATTGGTACCTTTTGATCTTCAACTCTCATCCATCCAACAATAGTGCTTTAATGAGAATAATAATAATAATGTGTATACAAACCCGATACTGAAGCCAACCCTGTGATGGAGCCCACATCACCATTGACAGACGCTGAGGAAGGTCCAGGCTGGGCTCGGCAGCAGACAGGAACTGGATGCAGGAGCTGGATTCTGGAACTGGATTTGGAATGGACAGCGTCTTCCGTAGATGCTGGCTGTTGAAGAGAGCAAGTGAGACCTTTGTGATCCCTCAGCTTTGTACCAAATATGATGTATGTGGAATGGAACACCTTGACGGTCAGTGTAGGATCACCTGTCCTGTCCGCTCTTC